>NW_017206353.1:0-4917 GCF_001704415.2 Capra hircus | reverse complement strand
CATGACTCTATATACAAAGAACAAGAAGAGGAGAAGCCGACTCTCACTTAGGAATGCATATGCATGTGGGAGTCTCTTCTCAAAGCAAGAAAACGCCAGACAGTTGAGATACACGGAGGAGTAGAATCTTTTATTTCTCATTGTGCATAGTGAGAATATTTTTCTCTACAATTTTATCTGTGTACCTGTGTATAATATATTTCTTAATAAAAGTCATGCCATATAGGATATAAACTCCAAGTGGTGTTAAACTATAAGATTTGATACCATAAACTTCGAAAAGAAAATATAAATTTTTATGTGATCTTGAGATGGGGAAGACCTTTCAGAGCTGTTCTGAAACTGACCATGTCCCCAGATTCAACTGTTGATGCTCTAATCCCATTGGCAGAATATGACTGGACTTGCGGATGGCTTTAAAAGGGGAGCAAATTGAAATGAAGGTACTAAGGAGGCCCCTAATCCAATCAAATTGTGTACTCGCGAGAAGAGAGCTTGTGGGCCAACAGGAGCGCCAGGGCTGTGTGCCCAGGGGGAAGACACACTGAGGACGCCGCGGTCCGCGTGGCCCGGGGAGAGGCCTCGGGAGGAACCACATGACGAGACATTGGCCCTGGGCTTCCCGCTTCCAGGGATGTGGGGACAGAAGTCTCTATTGTTTCACTCCCGTCCTTCCTCCCGGCTCAGCCTGTCCTATTGTTATGGCAACTGCAAGAAAACGATACCTCGGCCTTACCTGGAATGTCACACACCGTGGGAAAGGTTCCTGGGTTTCATGACACAACACAGTTAAACACTTAAAAGTTGTGGGGAGAGAGCAAATTAGCCAAAACGGCGTGTGCAGGCTCTCATACCCACGGGTTGTAAATAGCGACTCTGTGACGGCTGAGATCAGTTACAGCACTGTGCGTGCGCAGCAGGAGGCGCTTGCTTGGTCACGGGGCTGCTTGGCGCAGTGCGCGGACACGCGCGCCACCTGAAAAGCAGACGCATTACTGCTGCCTCAAGGCTGTGTCCACGGGGTCAACACGAGAGAAAAGAAAGCATTGTGTCTGCTGCTGTGGCTGCCGCGCCAGCCAGGAAAGAAGAAACACGCCTGCACTTCCTAAAGCCTCCTTGAGTTTCCTTAAAAGCGTCTTAGCTCGCACCTTGTCCACCATGGGTTCAGCGAACAGTGCAAACAGTGTGATACAGAAAGACAACTGGCGCTGTGAGCAGGATCAGCAGTCAGTTTAATTCAGTTCAGCTCAGTCCCTCAGTCGAGTCCGACTCTTTTCGACACCACGGACCCCAGCACGCCAGGCTTCCCTGTCCAACACCAATTCCCGGGGCTTGCTCTAACTCATGTCTATCGAATAGGTGATGCCATCCAACCATCTCATCCTCTGTCGTCCCCTTCTCCTCCTGTCTTCAAACTTTTCCAGCATCAGGGTCTTTTCCAAGGAGTCAGCTCTTTACATCAGGTGGCCAAAGTACTGGAGTTTCAACTTCAGCATCAGTCCTTCCAGTGAATATTCAGGATTGATTTCCTTTAGGATGGACTGGTTGGATCTCCTTGCAGTCCAAGGAACTCTCAAGAGTCTTCTTCAACACCACAGTTCAAAAGCATCAATTCTTTGGCACTCAGCCTTCTTTATGGTCCAACTCTCACATCCATACGTGAATACTGGAAAAAAAAGCAGGTTTGACAAGAGGGACATTCGTTGTCAAAAGAATGTCTCTGCCTTTTAATAAGCTGTCTAGGTTGGTCATAGCTTTTTCTTTCAAGGAGCAAGTGTCTTAATTTCATGGCTGCACAGTCACCATCTGCGGTGATTTCGGAGCCCAAGAAACTAACGCTTGTCACTGTTTGCACTGCTTCCCCATCTATTTGCCATGAAGTGATGGGACCGCGTGCCATGATCTTAGTTTCTTGAATGTTGGGCTCTAAGCCAGCTTTTTCACTCTCCTCTTTCGCTTTCATCAAGAGGCTCTTTAGTCCTTTGCTTTCTGCCATAAGGGTGGTGTCATCTGCATATCTGAGGTTATTGATATTTCTCCCGCAATCTTGATTCACCTTGTGTTTCTTCCACTCCAGCGTTCCTCATGATGTACTCTGCATAGAAGTTAAATAAGCAGGGTGACAATATATAGCCTTGACGTACTCCTTTTCCTATTTGCAACAGTCCGTGTTCCATGTCCGGTTCTAACTGTTGCTTCTTAGGCTGCACACAGATTTCTTGCCACGTCCAGCACATCGGGTGAGAAAGACCTGAAACGGGGCGGGGCATAATGAAAAGACAAACACACATAATTCGGCAAGCGGGGAGTCGGGGCCCTCCTGCTCTCCATGGCAGGAAGACAACATGGGTCCTTTTAGCCGCGCTTTTATTGTAGAAGTCACATGAGACGATCAGGGAAAAGCTATGCTGGTGAGTCTGATTAGCGCAGGCTCTGCTGTTAACCAGGAATATCTTGCTTTGTCTCCCTGGAGACGGACGAAGGGGCAGGCAGTGAAGCGGGCAGGCAGTGAAGCGGAGCAGGGAGCACACTCCGCCCTAAGGATGTCCGTCTGCACGCCTGCTAGGACAGTCAGGAGGGCGCAGGTGTGCACCTCGAGTCCTGGAGCAGGTTCTGGCCTCTGCTCTGCCAGGCTGCAACAGTTTCTCAGGAGCAGGTCAGAGGGTCTGGTATTCCCATTCTTGAGGAATGTTCCACAGCTTGCTGTGATCCACACAGTCAAAAGCTTTGGTGTAGTCTATAAAGCAGAAGTGGATTTTTTTCTGAACTGTTGCTTTTTGAGAGAGATGCTGGCAATTAGATCTCTGGTTCCTCTGCCTTTTCTAATCAGCTTTAACATCTGGTAGTTCTCAGTTCATGTACTGTTGAAGCCTGGCTTGGAGAATTTTGAGCATTACTTTGCTAGTGTGTGAGATGAATGCAATTGTGCAGTAGTTTGAACATTCTTGGGTATTACCTTTCTTTAAAGATAACTGTCAACTCAGAATGCTATTTATAATATATGTGGCAGAAATCTGACATTCCTAATAAATAGCATCTACAAATCTGTAATAGCGTGAACATTGCTGCAGAAAAGTTGGCAAGAAAAACTGGAAAGTTGAAATAAAAAATACAATAAATAGAAAATTTTTTAAAAAGAACACTATCTATACAAATTAAGACTGAGACATAATTTCCTATTCATATTTAGGCACAAAAAATTTTTCTGTAATATCAGACCAGTTAGCAAAGGCTGCAGCTTTCATCCTTGCTGATCTATGCACTAGGCCTTTTCCCTGCTTGCCTCCCCTTACCCAGCTGACACCCAGGATCTGAAGCTGCACTTCCTATGGGTGGAGGGTCACTTCCCTGAAGGGTTGCAAGGATGGTGTGATTCCTCTGAGGACTCGAGCCCTGATTAGCTCTGGGATGGGTCTCTGCACCCTGAAGAAGCCACCACACGATGGGGAGGAGCTGGAATAACAGCTCTACAACAGGGGTGAGGATGGAAAGGTGGCTTCTCTCCCTCCAGGAGACACGGTAGGTAGTGGTGACTGGTGATGGACTGCGCTCAACTAGTAATGCTGCTCGCAACTGATGGGCGCCCTGCATGTGGCGGGACAGAGGGCGCGTGGATAGAGCAGCCTCACTCACTGCTGGTTGCCGGGGCACCAACACGAAGGCAGTGTGCGTGTATGGAGGACGGGCATCCTGGGCGGCGCCTGACTCCTTCACACCTTGGGCAGCACTTCATAGTTTGTGTTCCGTTTTGCTTTTGTGTTGAGTTTCCCAATATCTGTCATGTGTCTAGTATAATACAGTTTGTTTTTGAATGTTGGTGTCTAAGAAGGGTCAATTCCATTATTGCTCTCTAGAACTTGTCATGGTTTCCTGCATCCCAAGGGTCAAATTCTGACTACAGCCTGTGCTAAGGGCCTGCAAGCTAGGAAGGTTTTCATAATTTAAATTTTAAAACATTATTTCATGAGGCATAAGAATTACATGGCAGTCAGATCTCAGTGTCTATAAATAAAATATCTTTGACTCACAGCCATGCTCCTTGGTTTATCTTTTATCTGTGGCAGTTTTCTGCTACAATAATAAAAATAAGTATATGCACCACAGATCATGTGGTGAAATCTTAAATATTTACTATTTGCCTTTTAGAAAATTTTGCCAGCACTGACTAAAGAACTAGTAGTATTTTCTTAACACTATTTGATGATAGATTTACTAAATGAGCAGTTAATTTTTAATGAATTTTACCATTGAAATAAACCTTTTTGGGTAAATATAAAGCTGGTTACATACTCTCAGTAATCTTCATTAAAATAAGAGCTAAGACACCAGAATTAACTATCCTTGTTGGGGAAATCTATGAAATCTACCTGTTGCCTTCTTTCATCTAAGAAAAAATTGTTACCAAAAGAGTATGTGGGGTCTGGCTGCTCACCACTCAAACGCCAATAAACAGGCCAGTTTGGTGGAAAGGAAAGCTTGCCCTACTTCAAGATCTGGCCATTGGGAGGGGGGTGTGGCAGCCATTTGTCCAAGAGATGACACGCGAGCCACCACCCCCGGCACGCGCCCCAGCATGCGGGGGGACAGCTTGCACAGACAGAGCACAGTCCTCTCTGACAGTCATCTCCAAAGTGGCCATCAGTGGTCTGAGCAGCGGCATCTTAGTTGTTTCAGGTACAGTTAACCTTCAGTTCCTCTCTTTCTGTGCACTGATCGCTGAGGAAGGCTTTCTTATCTCTCCTTGCTATTCTCTGGAACTCTGCATTCAAATGGGTATATCTTTCCTTTTCTCTTTACCTTTCATTTCTCTTCTTTTCACAGCTATTTGTAAAGACACAGCCTTTTCTTTTTTGCTTGATTTCTTTTCTTGGAGATGGTCTTGATTCCTATCTCCCATACAGTGTCACGAACCTCTGT
>NW_017206352.1:0-18363 GCF_001704415.2 Capra hircus | reverse complement strand
GTAAACACACAATAAGATATTAAAGTGAGAGTTATTGGGAGTAAGAACTTATAAAAACAGCTAATAGCTTCATTGAGAATCAACATATAATTAACTACATCAACGTATACAATTGGATAAGTTTTGGCATATGTATTTCACTTCCTCCCACCTCAATATCCAAATGTTTCAGCACAATTTGCTGAAAATACTTGATCCACCAATGAAATGTCTTAGAACTTTGTTATTTTCCTTTGCACACATAATACTCTATGCCCAATAATAACTACATACTTGATAAAGTTTGAACATTTCATCTGTTTCAAGTTTTATCTGTGTTCTTCCTTTCATTGCCAATATAGGCATCTTCTCAACCATGATTTCCTGATATCACATATTTCCTTCTTTAAGGAACAGTTTCTATAGCTGCCTCTATTTGAAATCACCACTAAAGTGTATTGTTTTCTCATTTCCTCTTAATTTTGTTAACTC
This sequence comes from Capra hircus, assembly GCF_001704415.2. NCBI lineage: Eukaryota > Metazoa > Chordata > Mammalia > Artiodactyla > Bovidae > Capra > Capra hircus. Next base: position 17,892 of record NW_017206352.1, on the reverse strand, counting down.
TGACAAATACGTCTTAAAATCAGATAGTGTTAGCCTGCTGAATTTGTTCCTATTGCTGCAGTAATTTAGTCACTTAAAACAATACAAATGTATGATATTAGAGCTCTTGAGAGCAGAAATTTGAAGTATCACTGGGCTAAAATCAAAGTGTTGCTGCTGCTAAGTAGCTTCAGTCATGTCCAACTCTGTGCGACCACATAGACAGCAGCTCACCAGGCTCCCCCGTCCCTGGGATTCTCCAGGCAAGAACACTGGAGTGGGTTGCCATTTCCTCCTCCAATGCATAAAAGTGAAAAGTGAAGGTGAAGTCGCTCAGTCGTGTCCGACTCTTCGCGATCCCATGGACTGCAGCTTACCAGGCTCCTCCATCCATTGGATTCTCCAGGCAAGAGTACTGGAGTGGGCTGCCATTGCCTTCTCCGAATACAAAATCAAAGTGTTAGTAGAGCTGTATTCCTTTCTAGAGGCATCCAGTGAGAATCCATTTTCTTGAATTTTACAACCTCTGTAGATCTTCATTTCTCTTTACCGTATAGGTCTGGTTTGGCTGTTGTCTGTCTGGCAAACACTAGATTACTTGTCTTCTCCCAAATTAAACTTTATCACCTCAACATAAGCCAACTTCTGGGCTTTGTTTGTTGTTGCTCCTCCAAATGCTAGAACCTGGAAACAACAGATAGGATCCTAGGGCAAGTCCAGGGTTCCCTTATTTATTTTACTCTCTATCATTGATCAATGTTCTCTGTTGGATGTTACCCAATATTTGAAAAACAATTTTATCCAGTATTTTTTTAAAGAAGATGAATCTATTCATTCTGTTTCATCTTGACTTGAAAAAAATTCTCTATTTATACCATTTTCATATCTTGCCAGTTTTTAACTAGTCTCTTTCTACTATCAACTAAAAGGAACTGTCAGAGGTACAATATTTATGATTTAAGATCAATTTTATGATTTTAAGTCTCTCAAATCCTAGATACCCCAAACATATTCTCAATTTTCTAGCCAATATTGTCCATTTCTAGTCATTATTATCTGACAGATCCATGTTTTTACAACCCGATCTTTTACTCTTTAAAAAATTTTTCTTACACACATAATGCCCTAATATGCTATGCCCAATAATAACAAAATACTTGACAAGGTTTGTACATCCTTGCCTACTTCAAGCCTTATTTTGTGTTCCTTCCTCCATTGCCAATATAAATATCTTCTCAACTTGACCTTCCTGATTAACACATATGTCCTTCTCTAAGAAACAGTTTCTATGGCTGCCTCTGTTTAAATCGACCGCTATCTTCTTTTTTGTTTTCCCACTGTTTCCTAAATTTTGTCAACACAGACAACTTTCTTTGCCTAACTTGTTGTTAGATTATATATACTTCACAAAGATAACTCTGCCTGTTTCATTTCTTTCACTCCTTGAGCAAAGTAATTGATACAAAATAGGTTTCAAACATGCTTTAAATGAAAAAAATATATATTGAATGACTAAATGAACAAATAATTGGATATGCTCATTGCTGATCAGATACTTAGTAAAGTGTAGTAATGCTTATTATTAGACTCTAGGATTAAAGTGACATACAAATCTTATGATGAATAAATATATACTTTCTTAATATGATGTAATCACTGGATATATTAACAAATTGAAACAAATATATGAAATTTGTAATATGCAAATTTAGTTAATCCAAAATTGACAAGGGTGTCTTCAATGAACAAATTGATAATGTATACATTTTTTGTGTAATGTTTAAAAATTATATATGTATATATATAAAAATTATATATGCAATTTAATGCAAGAAAATAAATTTTGATAAACAAATCTGTATAAACAGTGATCTTAAAATGCTACATTTTTAACAGTTCAACTTCTGGAACTATGTCATTCCTATTGTCTATGTGTAAAAACATTTGTTTAATGTACACATAAATAAGAAAAAATAAGATCGGTTGAATTTCTTTTTTACAAGCTTTTTTGTAAGCAATATGTTAGCTAAACAAATATTGTTAGAGAAACTCCTTACTGCATGTATAAAAGTATTTCCCAGTGAACAACAGGATAAATTTCAGTGTATCATGATATAAATTTAAGACAGTAATATTTTCATGCCTACTATTCTCTGTGCTTTTGAACTGTGGTGTTGGAGAAGATTCTTGAGAGTTCCTTGGACTGCAAGGAGATCCAACCAGTCCATCGTAAAGGAGATCAGTCCTGGTGTTCATTGAAGCTGAAGCTCCAATACTTTGGCCACCTGATACGAAGAGCTGACTCATTTGAAAAGACCCTGATGCTAGGAAAGATTGAGGACAGGAGGAGAAGGAGATGACAGAGGATGAGATGGTTGGATGGCATCACTGACACAATGGACATCAGTTTGGGTAAACTCTAAGAGATGGTGATGGACAGGGAGGCCTGGCAGGCTGTGGTTCATGGGGTCACAAAGAGTCAGACACGACTGAGAGACTGAACTGAACTAATTTTCTGTAGAATTAGCATATAATATGTCTTTTTTAAAGAATAGTTATCACATTTACCATTGTTGATGGTGTTGTTTAAAATAGATAGTATTATGAGGGATGCCCTGATATTCAATATGGAATTGTCTTTAAAATATTGGTTAGAAGTATACATGTGAATTATATAGGTCCAGTGTGTATAAGAAATGAATAGGTTGGGGAAGGATACCAATCATTAGAAATAAAGTCTCCAAAAAAGTACTATTAGTATATCTCATGTTTATTAATGATAATATTAACATGAACAATAAACTGTCCTTTGGGAAATAGTAAGAGAATTGAGGTATAAGAAATTTGCTTAAAAAATGATTTATCTACTATTCAAAAATGGCCCATTGTGAGAAAGTCTACAAAATAATAAATGCTGGAGAGGGTGTGGAGGAAAAAGGAACTTCCTTATATAGTTGGTGGGAATGCAGTGTGGAGGTTCCTTAAAAACTAAAAATACAACTATCATATGACCTAGCAATCCCACTATTGGTTATACCTTCAGGGAAAACTATTAATTCAAAAAGATGATACATGCACCCCAATGTTCATAGCAGCACTGTTTGCAATAGCCAAAACATGGAAGCAATGTCCACTGACAGAATAAATGTCCACTGACAGATAAAATGGATAAAGAAGCGGTGGTACATACATACAATGGAAGGCTATTCAGCCATAGTAAAAAAGAAAAGAATGAAACAATGCAATCTGCAGCAACAGGGATGGACATAATGATTAATCATACTAAACAAAGCAAGTCAGACGAAAAAGACAATAGCTAGGACATGGAAACAACCTAGATGTCCATCAGCAGATGAATGGATAAGAAAGCTGTGGTACATATACACAATGGAGTATTACTCAGCCGTGAAAAAGAATTCATCTGAATCAGTTCTGATGAGATGGATGAAACTGGAGCCGATTATACAGAGTGAAGTAAGCCAGAAAGAAAAACACCAATACAGTATACTAACCACATATATATGGAATTGAGGAAGATGGCAATGACGACCCTGTATGCAAGACAGGGAAAGAGACACAGATGTGTATAATGGACTTTTGGACTCAGAGGAAGGGAGAGGGTGGGATGATTTGGGAGAATGACATTCTAACATGTATACTATCATGTAAGAATTGAATCGCCAGTCTATGTCTGATGCAGGATACAGCATGCTCGGAGCTGGTGCATGGAGATGACCCAGAGAGATGTTGTGGGAGGGAGGTGGGAGGGGGGTTCATGTTTGGGAACGCATGGAAAGAATTAAAGATTTAAAATTTAAAAAATAAAATAAATAAATAAAATTAAAAAAAAAAGACAAATATGATGTCACTTATATGTGGAATCTAAAAAGAAAAAAAAGATACAAATTAACTTCTTTACAAAACAGAAACAGGACCACAGACATAAAAAACAAACTTATGGTTACCAAAAAGGAAAGGAGGCGTACATTTCACTGTACACATAAAACTAACACAACATTCTAAATTAACTATACTTCAATATAAAAATTAAAAATAAAAAAATTTAAACTGTATACCTCTAAAATGCAAGGAAAAGGTAAAATAAAGATAGCAGCCAATGTCCCTTTTTCTAATTATTCATATTATTTTTATGACACCTAACTACCTAGTATTTAATAATTTTCCTTCATAAATTTTTTTCTTTATAAGTTGTATAATAAATGCAGCCATGTAACTCTGACTAACCCTGAGGAATGCTCTAGCAAAAAACAAGAACATATTACTGTGACTATACAGCATTAAATGTTACAATTTGATTTCATCAAGTTGAAGTTGTAATTGAAATTATAACTGAAATTACACTTATGATGATGTAACTGTAAAAAAAACCTTACAAAACAGACTTGCTTTAACAATTTGAAAATAACTTTTATATACACAATATAGGTTATTATGGATTCCTGCAAAACTAAAATGGTTGAAGAAGAATCACTATTTTGAGGTTAAAAATCATACTGACAATCTGAGAATATAAATATTAACCAAAATTTGACTAAATTGGATCAAACTGTGATTACTGGAATTGAAAGCATGTTATTCTATTAGAAATTTACATATGATTTTCTGTTTTACAGGGCTTCCCTTGTGGCTCAGCTGGTAAATAATCCACCTACAATACAGGAGAGCTGGGTTCAATCCCTGGGTTAGGAAGATCTCCTGGAGAAGGAAAAGGCTACCCACTCCATTATTCTAACCTGGAGAAGTCCTTGGGATCGCAAAGAGTTGGACACAACTGAGTGACTTGTACTTTCACTTTTCTGTTTTACAAGTAGATTCAAAAAATAGTTAAAGCATGTGTATGAGCAGGCAATTACTTAAATTTTCCTAAATTATAGTAAAAATGGCTTATCCTGCTTACTTTTATAATTATTAGAAAGAAATGCAATTTTGAACTCTGGTGACAACAATCTATCACATTGTATCTTCTAGTCTGGTACCCTGATAAAGACTTTTGCATTTTTCTCTTATTTTTTGTGCATTTACAGGGTAAAATTTTGAATTAATAATTTTTTTGTTCTATAATCTAGAATTTAAAACAATCGAATAAGACAATTTGATAGGTGTCAAGTTCCAATTTATTTACCTGAAAGGTCTTTATTCACCCAGTTTTCTCATAAAGAAATGAAAAAAAAAAATCCCCAAGTAGTGTTTTATAAAGAGTAATTAATTTATTTCTTTCTTCTATAAAATTTATTAGACAGTCTTATTCTCCATCCTGTGATTTTTGCTAATGCTAACACCACTATTTAAGAATTGTTGAGTAGAAAGCAGATAATTAGTTCCCATTTCATCTATTAAAAAGGACTTAAATTTAACTTCTAAGTTATCACATTACTGTCACATTTACTTTTAATTAAGCATTTTATGCTAATTCTGATTTTATAGCTTGTTGTTATTAGCATACAAATGTAAGCCAATAACACATTCATAATTCTCTTTAAAGGATTAAGTTAGACTGTCCACAGACTAATGAGTAGTAAAGAAAAATATATCATGAAGTTTTAGTTGCCACAAGTTTTCCTACAACTTATACACTGTTGGACTAAAAATAATTCAGAAGTATTTTTGTATTAGAGAAATCATGAAATCTGAAATAATCAAACAGATACTTACATAGAAAGTCCTATAAAATTAGGAAATAATGGGATATTCACTTAAAAGGCAACCTGCTGATTTAGGAATACTTATTCAACAGTTAAAATTATGTGAAAAATAAACAAACAAGGTTCTAAGGGGTTTGGCTGAACATAATTTATGGAATGTGAACTGTTGAATCAAGTAATTTTCTTCTAGTTTTAAATGTAAATGTTTTTGTCTATATAATGAGCTTTCCATCCAATTCCTAAATTTTTATTTCCTAGTGTTTTTTTGTTGTTGTTGTTGTTAATAAGGTGCAAGTAGTTTTTGTTTCTTTCCTGTAAAAGAATGCCAAAAAAATCAGAATTTTTCATCACTGAAGTCCACAGCAGCACTTTCATATTCCAATATCAGATCTTGACGTAGTTTGGGCTATAAGTTAATTCAAGAAAATTCTCCTCCTTGGTACAATTTCATCCACATAACATGTGAGTCAGGCCAATTTCTGACTGGATGCTCATCCGCTTTATTGTCACTAATGTGTCTTCCCCACTCACTGATCACTGAACATTTACTTCACAGTAGAAGGGTCTGCAAAGAGCAGGACACAACTGAACAACAAAGAAGGGAGTTAAGTGGAAAATTTTCTAGCAAACATTTCACAACACACCTTATCTTTTATCTTTTACAATTAGCCAGTTAGATAATATGTATTTCATGAACGCTCCTAGAAAAGAACATTTATAAAACATTCTCATATCAGCTAGGCAAAAAATAAAGGAAGAAAAAAGTATCTTTATGTTGCATCAAAGTAAAACGAAGTCTTTTTCAACATAGGGGTGCTATGCTCTGCTTAGTCACTCAGTTGCGTTTGACTCTCTTCCACCCTATGAACTATAGCCCGCCAGACTTCTCTGTTAGGAGATCCTCCAAGCAAGAATACTGGAGTGGGTTTCCATGCTCACCTCCCGGTGATCTTCCCAACCCAGGGATTGAACCCAGGTCTCCTGCATTGCAGGCAGATTCTTTTCCATCTGAAGCACCAGGGAACCCCTGGAATGCAAAAGTAGGAAGTCAAGAGATACCTGGAGTAACAGGTAAGTTTGGCTTTTGAGTACAAAATGAAGCAGGGGAAGGGCTAATAGAGTTTTGCCAAGAGAACACACTGGTCACAGTAAACATCCTTTCCCATCAGCATAAGAGATGACTCTACACATGGATGTCATCATATGGTCAATACTGAAATCAGATTGATTATATTCTTTAGAGCCAAAAATGGAGGAGCTCTATACAGTCAGCAAAAACAAGGTGGGATCTGACTGTGGCTCAGATCATGAAATTCTTATTGCAATATTCAGACTTAAATTAAAGAAAGTAGGGAAAACCACTAGATCATTCAGGTACGACCTAAATCAAATCCCTTCCACATATACAGTGACAAATAGATTCAAAGGATTAGACCTGATAGAGTGTCTGAGAAACCATGGACGAAGACTCATAACACTGTACAGGAGGCAGTGATCAAAAACAACACCAAGAAAAGAAATGCAAAAAGGTTGTCTGAGGAGGCCTTACAAATACCTGAGAAAAGAAGAGAAGCAAAATGCAAAGGAGAAAAGGAAAGATATATCCATCTGAATGCACAGTTCCAAAGAATAGCAAGGAGAGATAAGAAAGCCTTTCTCAATGATCAATGCAAAGAGATAGAGAAAAACAATAGAAGTGGAATAACAGATTTCTTCAAGAAAATTAGAAATACCAAAGGAATATTTCATGCAAAGTTGGGTACAATAAAGGACAGAAATGGTATGGACCTAACAGAAGCAGAAGCTATTAAGAAGAGGTGGTAAGAATATAAAGAAGAACTATACAAAAAAGACCACAATGACCCAGACAACCATGATGGTGTGATCACTCACCTAGAGCCATATTCTAGAGTGTGAGGTAGAGTGAGCCTTAGGAAGCATCACTATGAACAAAGCTCGGGTACCAGTACAGATATTTCAAATAGAAAAAGATCACACTGTTAAAGTGCTGCACTCAATATGCCAGCAAATCTGGAAAACTCAGCAGTGGGCACAGGACTATAAAAGGTCAGTTTGCAGTCCAATCCCAAAGAAAGGCAATGCCAAAGAATGTTCAAACTACCACACAATTTGCACCCATTTCACATGCTAGAAAAGTAATGCTCAAAAATCTCCAAGCTAGGCTTCTATAGTACATGAATCAAGAACTTCTAGATATTCAAGCTGAATTTAGAAAAGCCAGAGGAACCAGAGATCAACTTGCCAACATCCATTGGATCATAGAAAAGCAAGAGAATTCCAGAAGATGATCTACTTCTGCTTCATTGACTATGCTAAAGCTTTTGACTGTGTGGATCACAACAAACTGTGGAATATTCTTAAAGAGAAGGCAATACCAGACCACCTTATCTGCCTCCTGAGAACCTGTATGCAGATCAAGGAGAAACAGTTAGAATCGGACATGGAATAACACACTGGCTCCAAATTGGGAAAGGAGTACATCAAGGCTGTTTACTGTCATCCTGCTTATTTAACTTATATGCAGAGTACATAATGTGAGATGCCAGGCTGAATGAAGCACAAGCTGGAATCAAGACTGTAGAGAGAAATATAAAAAATAACCTCAGATATACAGATGACACCACCCTTATGGCAGAAAGCAATGGGGAACTAAAGATCCTCTTGATGAAAGTGAAAGAAGAGAGTGAAAAAGTTGGCTTAAAACTCAACATTCAGAAAAAGAAGATCATGGCATCTGGTCCCATCACTTCATGGCAAATAGATGGGGAAACAGTGGAAACAGTGGCAGACTTTATTTTTCTGGGCTCCAAAATCACTGCAGATGGTGATTGCAGCCACGAAATTAAAAGACGTTTATTCCTTGGAAGGAGAGTTATGACCAACCTAGACAGCATATTAAAAAGCAGAGACATAACTTTGTCAACAAAGGTCCACCTAGTCAAGGCTATGGTTTTTCCAGTAGTCATGTGTGGATGTGAGAATTGTACTATAAAGAAAGCTGAGTGCCAAAGAATTGATGCTTTTGAACTGTGGTGTTAGGATAAGACATTTGAGAGTCCCTTGGACTGCAAGGAGATCCAACCAGTCCATCCTAAAGGAGATCAGTCGCGAATATTCATTGGAAGGACTGAAGTTGAAGCTGGCCAAAGTCAATACATTGGCCACCTGATGTAAAGAGCTGACTCATTGGAAAAGACCCTGATGCTAGGAAAGATTGAGGGCAGGAGGAGAAGGAGACGACAGAGGATGAGATGGTTGGATGGCATCACCGACTCAATGGACATGAGTTTGGGTAAACTGAGGGAGTTCTTGATGGACAGGGAGGCCCAGCACGCTGTGGTTCATGGGGTCTCAAAGAGTCAGACACGACTGAGCAACTGAACTGAATTAAACTGAGAGATATTATTTTGAGAGGCTCCAAAATCATTGCAGGTGACTGCAGCGATGAAATGAAAAGATGCTTGCTTCTTGGAAGAAAAGCTTTGACCAAACTAGACAGCATATTAAAAAGTAGAGACATTTCTTTGCCAAGAAAGGTCCATATAGTCAAAGGTATCATTTTTTCTGTAGTCATGTATGGATGTTAGAGTTGAACCATATAGAAGGCTGAGCACTGAAGAATTGATGCTTTTGAACTGTAGGGCTCGAAAAGATTCTTGAGAGTCCTTTGGACAGCAAGGAGATCAAACCAGTGAATCCTAAAGGAAATCAGTCCTGAATATTCATTGGAAGGAATGATGCTGAAGCTCCAATACTTTGGCCAGCTGATGTGGAGAACTGACTCACTGGAAAAGACCCTGATATTAGGAAAGACATCCGCTGGATCATTAAAAAAGCAAGAGAGTTCCAGAAAAACATCTATTTATGCTTTATTGACGATGCCAAAGCCTTTGACTGTGTGGATCACAATAAACTGTGGAAAATTTGAAAAGATGAAAAATACCAGACCACCTGACCTGCCTCTTGAGAAATCTGTATGCAGGTCAGGAAGCAACAGTTAGAACTGGACATGGAACAACAGACTGGTTCCAAATAGGAAAAGGAGTACGTCAAGGCTGTATATTGTCACCCTGCTTATTTAACTTCTATGCAGAGTACATGATGAGAAACGCTGGACTGGAAGAAGCACAAGCTGGAATCAAGATTGCCGGGAGAAATATCAATAACCTCAGATATGCAGATGACACCAACTTATGGCAGAAAGTGAAGAGAAACTCAAAAACCTCTTGATGAAAGTGAAAGAGGAGAGTGAAAAAGTTGGCTTAAAGCTCAACATTCAGAAAATGAAGATCATGGCCTCTGATCCCATCACTTCATGGGAAATAGATGGGGAAACAGTGGAAACATTGTCAGACTTTATTTTTTTGGGCTCCAAAATCACTGCAGATGGTGACTGCAGGCCATGGAAAAAAGATGCTTACTCCTAGGAAGAAAACTTATGACCAACCTAAGGTCCGTCTAGTCAAGGCTATGGTTTTTCCAGTGGTCATGTATGGATGTGAGAGTTGGACTGTGAAGAAGGCTGAGTGCTGAAAATTGATGCTTTGAACTGTGGTGTTGGAGAAGACTCTTGAGAGTCCCTTGGACTGCAAGGAGATCCAACCAGTCATTCTGAAGGAGATCAGCCCTGGGATTTCTTTGGAAGGAATGATGCTAAAGCTGAAACTCCAGTACTTTGGCCACCTCATGCGAAGAGTTGACTCATTGGAAAAGACTCTGATGCTGGGAGGGATTGGGCAGGAGGAGAAGGGGACGACAGAGGATGAGATGGCTGGATGGCATCACTGACTCAATGGACGTGAGTCTGAGTGAACTCCGGGAGTTGGTGATGGACAGGAGGCCTGGCGTGCTGCGATTCATGGGTCGCAAAGAGTCGGACATGACTGAGGACTGAACTGACTGAACTGAAAAGCAGGAAAGAAGATAACAGATGGTTGAGTCAGTGATGCAATCAACCATCTCAACATCTGTTATCCCTTCTCCTCCTGCTTTCAGTTCAGTTCAGTTCAGTCCTCAGTCATGTCCGACTCTTTGCGACTCCATGAATCGCAGCACGCCAGGCCTCTCTGTCCATCACCAACTCCCGGAGTTCACTCAGACTCACATCCATTGAGTCAGTGATGCCATCCAGCCATCTCATCCTCTGTCGTCCCCTTCTCCTCCTGCCCCCAATCCCTACCAGCATCAGAGTCTTTTCCAATGAGTCAACTCTTCACATGAGGTGGCCAAAGTACTGGAGTTTCAGCTTTAGCATCATTCCTTCCAAAGAAATCCCAGGGCTGATCTCCTTCAGAATGAACTGGTTGGATCTCCTTGCAGTCCAAGGGACTCTCAAGAGTCTTCTCCAAACACCACAGTTCAGAAGCATCAATTTTTCAGCACTCAGCCTTCTTCACAGTCCAACTCTCACATCCATACATGACCACTGGAAAAACCATAGCCTTGACTAGACGGACCTTAGGTTGGTCATAAGTTTTCTTCCTAGGAGTAAGCATCTTTTAATTCCATGCCTGCAGTCACCATCTGCAGTGATTTTGGAGCCCAAAAAATAAAGTCTGACAATGTTTCCACTGTTTCCCCATCTATTTCCCATGAAGTGATGGGATCAGAGGCCATGATCTTCATTTTCTGAATGTTGAGCTTTAAGCCAACTTTTTCACTCTCCTCTTTCACTTTCATCAAGAGGTTTTTGAGTTTCTCTTCACTTTCTGCCATAAAGTTGGTGTCATCTGCATATCTGAGGTTATTGATATTTCTCCCGGCAATCTTGATTCCAGCTTGTGCTTCTTCCAGTCCAGCGTTTCTCATCATGTACTCTGCATAGAAGTTAAATAAGCAGGGTGACAATATACAGCCTTGACGTACTCCTTTTCCTATTTGGAACCAGTCTGTTGTTCCATGTCCAGTTCTAACTGTTGCTTCCTGACCTGCATACAGATTTCTCAAGAGGCAGGTCAGGTGGTCTGGTATTTTCATCTCTTTCAAAATTTTCCACAGTTTATTGTGATCCACACAGTCAAAGGCTTTGCATCGTCAATAAAGCATAAATAGATGTTTTTCTGGAACTCTCTTGCTTTTTTAATGATCCAGCGGATGTCTTTCCTAATATCAGGGTCTTTTCCAGTGAGTCAGTTCTCCACATCAGCTGGCCAAAGTATTGGAGCTTCAGCATCATTCCTTCCAATGAATATTCAGGACTGATTTCCTTTAGGATTCACTGGTTTGATCTCCTTGCTGTCCAAGGGACTCTCAAGAATCTTTTCGAGCCCTACAGTTCAAAAGGCATCAATTCTTCAGTGCTCAGCCTTCTATATGGTTCAACTCTAACATCCATACATGACTACAGAAAAAATGATACCTTTGACTATATGGACCTTTCTTGGCAAAGAAATGTCTCTACTTTTTAATATGCTGTCTAGTTTGGTCAAAGCTTTTTCTCCAAGAAGCAAGCATCTTTTCATTTCATCGCTGCAGTCACCATCTGCAATGATTTTGGAGCCTCTCAAAAATAATATCTCTCAGTTTAATTCAGTTCAGTTGCTCAGTCGTGTCTGACTCTTTGAGACCCCATGAACCACAGCGTGCTGGGCCTCCCTGTCCATCAAGAACTCCCTCAGTTTACCCAAACTCATGTCCATTGAGTCGGTGATGCCATCCAACCATCTCATCCTCTGTCGTCTCCTTCTCCTCCTGCCCTCAATCTTTCCTAGCATCAGGGTCTTTTCCAATGAGTCAGCTCTTTACATCAGGTGGCCAATGTATTGACTTTGGCCAGCTTCAACTTCAGTCCTTCCAATGAATATTCGCGACTGATCTCCTTTAGGATGGACTGGTTGGATCTCCTTGCAGTCCAAGGGACTCTCAAATGTCTTATCCTAACACCACAGTTCAAAAGCATCAATTCTTTGGCACTCAGCTTTCTTTATAGTACAATTCTCACATCCACACATGACTACTGGAAAAACCATAGCCTTGACTAGGTGGACCTTTGTTGACAAAGTTATGTCTCTGCTTTTTAATATGCTGTCTAGGTTGGTCATAACTCTCCTTCCAAGGAATAAACGTCTTTTAATTTCGTGGCTGCAATCACCATCTGCAGTGATTTTGGAGCCCAGAAAAATAAAGTCTGCCACTGTTTCCACTGTTTCCCCATCTATTTGCCATGAAGTGATGGGACCAGATGCCATGATCTTCTTTTTCTGAATGTTGAGTTTTAAGCCAACTTTTTCACTCTCTTCTTCACTTTCATCAAGAGGATCTTTAGTTCCCATTGCTTTCTGCCATAAGGGTGGTGTCATCTGTATATCTGAGGTTATTTTTATATTTCTCTCTACAGTCTTGATTCCAGCTTGTGCTTCATTCAGCCTGGCATCTCACATTATGTACTCTGCATATAAGTTAAATAAGCAGGATGACAGTAAACAGCCTTGATGTACTCCTTTCCCCAATTTGGAGCCAGTGTGTTATTCCATGTCCGATTCTAACTGTTTCTCCTTGATCTGCATACAGGTTCTCAGGAGCAGATAAGGTGTCTGGTATTGCCTTCTCTTTAAGAATATTCCACAGTTTGTTGTGATCCACACAGTCAAAAGCTTTAGCATAGTCAATGAAGCAGAAGTAGATCATCTTTGGATTCTCTTGCTTTTTCTATGATCCAATGATGTTGGCAAGTTGATCTCTGGTTCCTCTGGCTTTCTAAAATTCAGCTTGAATATCTAGAAGTTCTTGATTCATGTACTATAGAAGCCTAGCTTGGAGATTTTGAGGCATTACTTTTCTAGCATGTGAAATGGGTGCAAATTGTGTGGTAGTTTGAACATTCTTTGGCATTGCCTTTCTTTGGGATTGGACTGCAAACTGACCTTTTATAGTCCTGTGCCCACTGCTGAGTTTTCCAGATTTGCTGGCATATTGAGTGCAGCACTTTAACAGTGTGATCTTTTTCTATTTGAAATATCTGTACTGGAATTTCATCACCTCCAACTAGCTTTGTTCATAGTGATGCTTCCTAAGGCTCACTCTACCTCACACTCTAGAATATCTGGCTCTAGGTGAGTGATCACACCATCATGGTTGTCTGGGTCATTGTGGTCTTTTTTGTATAGTTCTTCTTTATATTCTTACCACCTCTTCTTAATAGCTTCTGCTTCTGTTAGGTCCATACCATTTCTGTCCTTTATTGTACCAACTTTGCATGAAATATTCCTTTGGTATTTCTAATTTTCTTGAAGAAATCTGTTATTCCACTTCTATTGTTTTTCTCTATCTCTTTGCATTGATCATTGAGAAAGGCTTTCTTATCTCTCCTTGCTATTCTTTGGAACTGTGCATTCAGATGGATATATCTTTCCTTTTCTCCTTTGCATTTTGCTTCTCTTCTTTTCTCAGGTATTTGTAAGGCCTCCTCAGACAACCTTTTTGCATTTCTTTTTCTTGGTGTTGTTTTTGATCACTGCCTCCTGTACAGTGTTATGAGTCTTCGTCCATGGTTTCTCAGACACTCTATCAGGTCTAATCCTTTGAATCTATTTGTCACTGTATATGTGGAAGGGATTTGATTTAGGTCGTACCTGAATGATCTAGTGGTTTTCCCTACTTTCTTTAATTTAAGTCTGAATATTGCAATAAGAATTTCATGATCTGAGCCACAGTCAGATCCCACCTTGTTTTTGCTGACTGTATAGAGCTCCTCCATTTTTGGCTCTAAAGAATATAATCAATCTGATTTCAGTATTGACCATATGATGACATCCATGTGTAGAGTCATCTCTTATGCTGATGGGAAAGGATGTTTACTGTGACCAGTGTGTTCTCTTGGCAAAACTCTATTAGCCCTTCCCCCTGCTTCATTTTGTACTCAAAAGCCAAACTTACCTGTTACTCCAGGTATCTCTTGACTTCCTACTTTTGCATTCCAGGGGTTCCTGGTGCTTCAGATGGAAAAGAATCTGCCTGCAATGCAGGAGACCTGGGTTCAATCCCTGGGTTGGGAAGATCACCGGGAGGTGAGCATGGAAACCCACTCCAGTATTCTTGCTTGGAGGATCTCCTAACAGAGAAGTCTGGCGGGCTATAGTTCATAGGGTGGAAGAGAGTCAAACGCAACTGAGTGACTAAGCAGAGCATAGCACCCCTATGTTGAAAAAGACTTCGTTTTACTTTGATGCAACATAAAGATACTTTTTTCTTCCTTTATTTTTTGCCTAGCTGATATGAGAATGTTTTATAAATGTTCTTTTCTAGGAGCGTTCATGAAATACATATTATCTAACTGGCTAATTGTAAAAGATAAAAGATAAGGTGTGTTGTGAAATGTTTGCTAGAAAATTTTCCACTTAACTCCCTTCTTTGTTGTTCAGTTGTGTCCTGCTCTTTGCAGACCCTTCTACTGTGAAGTAAATGTTCAGTGATCAGTGAGTGGGAAGACACATTAGTGACAATAAAGCGGATGAGCATCCAGTCAGAAATTGGCCTGACTCACATGTTATGTGGATGAAATTGTACCAAGGAGGAGAATTTTCTTGAATTAACTTATAGCCCAAACTACGTCAAGATCTGATATTGGAATATGAAAGTGCTGCTGTGGACTTCAGTGATGAAAAATTCTGATTTTTTTGGCATTCTTTTACAGGAAAGAAACAAAAACTACTTGCACCTTATTAACAACAACAACAACAAAAAAACACTAGGAAATAAAAATTTAGGAATTGGATGGAAAGCTCATTATATAGACAAAAACATTTACATTTAAAACTAGAAGAAAATTACTTGATTCAACAGTTCACATTCCATAAATTATGTTCAGCCAAACCCCTTAGAACCTTGTTTGTTTATTTTTCACATAATTTTAACTGTTGAATAAGTATTCCTAAATCAGCAGGTTGCCTTTTAAGTGAATATCCCATTATTTCCTAATTTTATAGGACTTTCTATGTAAGTATCTGTTTGATTATTTCAGATTTCATGATTTCTCTAATACAAAAATACTTCTGAATTATTTTTAGTCCAACAGTGTATAAGTTGTAGGAAAACTTGTGGCAACTAAAAACTTCATGATATATTTTTCTTTACTACTCATTAGTCTGTGGACAGTCTAACTTAATCCTTTAAAGAGAATTATGAATGTGTTATTGGCTTACATTTGTATGCTAATAACAACAAGCTATAAAATCAGAATTAGCATAAAATGCTTAAAAAGTAAAATGTGACAGTAATGTGATAACTTAGAAGTTAAATTTAAGTCCTTTTTAATAGATGAAATGGGAACTAATTATCTGCTTTCTACTCAACAATTCTTAAATAGTGGTGTTAGCATTAGCAAAAATCACAGGATGGAGAATAAGACTGTCTAATAAATTTTATAGAAGAAAGAAATAAATTAATTACTCTTTATAAAACACTACTTGGGGATTTTTTTTTTCATTTCTTTATGAGAAAACTGGGTGAATAAAGACCTTTCAGGTAAATAAATTGGAACTTGACACCTATCAAATTGTCTTATTCGATTGTTTTAAATTCTAGATTATAGAACAAAAAAATTTATTAATTCAAAATTTTACCCTGTAAATGCACAAAAAATAAGAGAAAAATGCAAAAGTCTTTATCAGGGTACCAGACTAGAAGATACAATGTGATAGATTGTTGTCACCAGAGTTCAAAAATTGCATTTCTTTCTAATAATTATAAAAGTAAGCAGGATAAGCCATTTTTACTATAATTTAGGAAAATTTAAGTAATTGCCTGCTCATACACATGCTTTAACTATTTTTTGAATCTACTTGTAAAACAGAAAAGTGAAAGTACAAGTCACTCAGTTGTGTCCAACTCTTTGCGATCCCAAGGACTTCTCCAGGTTAGAATAATGGAGTGGGTAGCCTTTTCCTTCTCCAGGAGTTCTTCCTAACCAGGGATTGAACCCAGCTCTCCTGTATTGTAGGTGGATTATTTACCAGCTGAGCCACAAGGGAAGCCCTGTAAAAACAGAAAATCATATGTAATCATATTGTCATTTCTAATAGATATAACATGCTTTCATTCCAGTAATCAACAGTTTGATCCAATTTAGTCAACATTTTGGTTAATATTTATATCTCCAGATTGTCAGTATGATTTTTAACCTCAACATAGTGAATTTTTCTCAAACCATTTTAGTTTTGCAGAATCCATAATAACTATATTGGTGTATATAAAAGTTATTTTCAAATTGTTAAGGCAAGTCTGTTTTGTAAGGTTTTTTTTTACAGTTAGCATCAATCATAAGTGTATTTGCAGTTATAATTTCAATTACAACTTCAAACTTGATGAAATCAAATTGTAACATTTAATGCTGTAATAGTCACAGTAATATGTTCTGGTTTTTTGCTAGAGCATTCCTGCAGGTTAGCAGAGTTACATGGCTGCATTTCTTATACAACTTAATAAAGAAAAAAATTTATGAAGGAAAATTATTAAATACTAGGTAGTTAGGTGTCATAAAAAATAATATGAATAATTAGAAAAAAGGGACATTGGCTGCTATCTATTTTAGCCTTTTCCTTGCATTTTAAGAAGTATAGCAGTTTCAATTTTTTTATTTTTAAATTTTTTATATGGAAGTAATAGTTAATTTAGAATGTTGTGTTTAGTTTTATGTTGTGACAGTGAATGTAACGCCTCCTTTCCTTTTTGGTACCACCATAAGTTTGTTTTTTATGTCTGTGGTCCTGTTTCTGTTGTGGTAAAGAAGTTATTGTATTCTTTTTTTCTTTTTGATTCACATATAAGTGACAATATATTGTTCTTTTTTTTTTATTTTATTTATTTATTATTTTTTAAATTTTAAAATCTTTTAATTCTTTCATGGGCGTTCGCGCAAAAATGAACCCCCCTCCGCACCTCCCTCCCCACAACATCTCTCTGGTCCATCTCCATGCACCAGCTGCCGAGCATGCTGTATGCCTGCATCAGACATAGACTGGCGATTCAACATTCTTACATGATAGTAATAGCATGTTAGAATGTCATTCTCCCAACATCATCCGACCTCTCCTCCTCTGAGTCCAAAATCATTATACACATCTGTGCGCTTTTCCTCTGTCTTGCGCATACAGGGTCGTCATTGCATCTTCCTCCAATTCCATATAATATGTGTTAAGTATATGTATATGGTGTTTTTCTTTCTGGCTTACTTTCACTCTGTAATAATCGGCTCCATTTCATCCATTCATCAGAACTGCTTTCCAGATGAATT
>NW_017206351.1:0-4917 GCF_001704415.2 Capra hircus | reverse complement strand
GTCAGTCCTCATCTCGAGTGGGGGTAATGCACGTGCGCTTTCCTCCCGAGCTTTAGCAGCAGTGTCACGCTTCCCTTCGCGTGATCAAGGGATCTGTGGCTTTCCGTCGAGGCTTTCCCACCAGGCTTTCCCACGAGGCTCCCACAGGGCTGTCCCACGTGCCACCGTGGTGTGAGTCGATCCTCGGCTTGAAAGTGAAGGCAGTGCAGGGAAAACAGGTTTCCCTGGAATGGACTGAGACCCTGGGGACTCTGGAATGGTGCACGATCCTGGAGATCTCGCCTTTCCTGTGGAGAGCGCCTCCTCTTGAGATGCAACGGAAACGCGGGGAATTCTTTCCCACACGACGCAGGGAAAGGATCCCCTCCTCTCGAGCTAGGAGGCGGAAACGGGGGCTCCTCTGGATGTGGGCGGGACTCTCGTGCTTCTCTCGAGTGGAGACGGGTATGTCGGGGAACTTCTTGAGTTGCAGCAAGGGTGTGAAGGACCCTTTGGAAGTTCCAGATGTCAGATGTGATTAGCCTCGAGACGCCTCAGCGGAAATGGGCCTCATCTCGCCTGGAGGGGAGAACCCTCCTGGATTTTCTCGAGTTGCGGCAGGTGCTCTCGACTGACGACGGGGACCTCAGGGACCCCGCTCTGGTGGCCTCAGGAAAGGCCAGTCCCATGCGAGTTGCTCGGGGGCCTCTCGGGATTCCTCCCCGTCGATGCCGGTGCCTACGACCTTGTGTGGAGTTGGTGCCGAACCTGAGGATTCCTCTCCAGTGCTGACATGAATCTTGGGGTACTTCTGGAGTCTCTCCAGGGAAGTCAGTCCTCGTCTCGAGTGGGGCATGCACGTGCGCTTTCCTCCCGAGCTTTAGCAGCAGTGTCACGCTTCCCTTCGCGTGGATCAAGGGATCTGTGGCTTTCCTTGAGGCTTTCCCACGAGGCTTTCCCTCGAGGCTTTCCCACAGGGCTGTCCCACGTGCCCACCGTGGTGTGAGTCGATCCTCGGCTTGAAAGTCGAGGCAGTGCAGGGAAAACAGGTTTCCCTGGGTTGGACTGAGACATCTGGGGGACTTCTGGAATGGTGGCACTACATGGAGTTCCTCTCTCCTTTTTCTGTGGAGAGCGCTTCCTCTTGAGATGCGACGGGAACGCCGGGAATTCTTTCCCGAAACGCAGGGAAAGGATCCGCCTCCTCTCGAACTAGGAGGCGGAAACGGGGCTCCTCTGGATATGGGCGGGACTCTCGTTCTTCCTCTCTAGTGGAGACGGGTATGTCGGGAACTTCTTGAGTTGCAGCAAGGATGTGAAGGACCCTTTTGAAGTTCCAGAGGTAAGGTGTGATTAGCCTCGAGACGCCTCAGAGGTAATGGGGCTCATTTCGCCTGGAGGGGAGAACCTCCTGGATTTTCTCGAGCTGCGGCAGGTGCTCTCGACTTACGACGGGGACCTCAGGGACCCGATCTGGTGGCCTCAGGAAAGGCCAGTCCCCATGGCGAGTTGCACGGGGCCTCTCGGAATTCCTCTCCCGTCGATGCCGGGGCCTTAGATCTTGTGTGGATTCGGTGCCGGAACCAGGATTCCCTCTCCAGAGCTGACATGGATTTTGGGTGCTTCTGGAGTCGCCCAGGGTAGTCAGTCCTCGTCTCGAGTGGGGGCCTGCACGTGCGCTTTGCTCCCGAGCTGTAGCAGCAGTGTCACCCTTCCTTCGCGTGGATCAAGGGAATCAGGGATTTCCCTCGAGGCTTTCCCACGAGGCTTTCCCACGAGGCTTTCCCACAGGGCTGTCCCACGTGCACCGTGGTGTGAGTCGATCCTCGGCTTGAAAGTAGAGGCAGTGGACGGAAAACAGGTTTCCCTGGAATGGACTGAGACATCTGGGGGACTCTGGGAATGTGTGGAGTTCATTTTCCTGAGAGCGCCTCCTCTTGAGATGCGATGGGAACGGGAATTCTTTCCAAACCACGCACGGAAAGGATCTCTCCTCTCGAGCTAGGAGGCGGAAACGCGGTCTCTGGATGTGGGCGGGACTCTCCTGCTTCCTCTCGAGTGGAGACGGAAATGTTGGGGAACTTCTTGATTGCAGTAAGGGTGTGAAGGACCCTTTGGAAGTTCCAGAGGTTAGGTGTGATTAGCCTCGAGACGCCTCAGTGGAAATGGGCCTCATCTCGCCTGGAGGGGAGAACCTCCTGGATTTTCTCGAGTTGCGGCAGGTGCTCTCGACTTACGACGGGTACATCAAGGACCCGCTCTGTGGTTCCGGAAAGGCCAGTCCCATGCGAGTTGATTAGGGGCCTCTCGGTATTCCTCTCCCGTCGATGCCAGGGGCCTAAGATCTTGTGTGGAGTCGGTGCCGGAACCTGAGGATTCCTCTCCAGTGCTGACATGGATCTTGGGATACTTCTGGAGTCTCCCCAGGGGAGTCAGTCCTCGTCTCCAGTTGGGGCATGCACGTGGGCTTTCCTCCCGAGCTGTAGCAGCAGTGTCGCGCTTCCCTTCGCGTGGATCAAGGATATGTGGCTTTCTCTCGAGGCTTTCCCAGGAGGCTTTCCCACGAGGCTTCCCACAATGTTATCCCACGTGCCACCGGGAGTGAGTCGATCCTCGGCTTGAAATTCGAGGCAGTGCAGGGAAAACAGGTTTCCCTGGAATGGACTGAGACATCTGGGGACTCTGGGAATGGTGGCACGACCCTGGAGTTCCTCTCGCCTTTGCTGTAGAGAACGCCTCCTCTTGAGATGCGACGGGAACACCGGGAATTCTTTCCGGAGCTCTCAGGGAAAGGATCCTCCTCTCGAGCTAGGAGGGCGGTTAACGGGCTCCTCTGGATGTGGTCGGAACTCTCGTGCTTCCTCTCGAGTGGAGACGGGTATGTCGGGGAACTTCTTGAGTTGCAGCAAGGGTTGAAGGACCCTTTGGAAGTTCCAGAGGTTAGGTGTGATTAGCTTCGAGACGCATCAGCCAAAATGGCCTCATCTCGCCTGAGGGGTAGAACCTCCTGGATTTTCTCGAGTTGCCGCAGGTGCTCTTGACTTACGACGGGGACCTCAGGGACCCGCTCTGGAGGCCTCAGGAAAGGCCAGTCCCCATGCGAGTTGCACCGGGGGCCTCTCGGGATTCCTCTCCGTCAATGCTGGGGCCTAAGATCTTGTGTGGAGTCGGTGCCGGAACCTGAGGATTCCTCTCCAGTGCTGACATGGATCTTGGGTACTTCTGGAGTCTCCCCAGGGGAGTCAGTCCTCGTCTCAGGTGGGGATATTCCCGTGCGCTTTCCCTCCGTGCTGTAGCAGCGGTGTCGCTTTTCCCTTCGCGTAGATCAAGGATCTGTAGCTTTCCCTCGAGGTTTTCCCACAAGGCTTTCCCACAGGGCTGTCCCACGTGCGACGGTGGCGTGCGTCGATCCTCGGCTTGAAAGTCGAGGCAGTGCTAGGAAAACAGGTTTCCCTGGAATGAACTGAGACATCTGGGGACTCTGGGAATGGTAGGACGACCCTCGAGTGCGTCTCGCCTTTCCTTGGAGAGCGCCTCCTCTTGAGATGCGACGGGAACGCCGGGAATTCTTTCCCGAACACGCAGGGAAAAGGATAGCCTCCTGCTGCGGAGCTAGAGGCGAAATGGTGCTCCTGCTGATGCTGGGTGCCGTCGAACAAGAGAATGGAACTCTGTGCGTGGCTTCGCTCTCCGCGTGGCTGGCAGCGGGTATGTCGGGGAACTTCTTGAGTTGCATGGCTAAGGTTGGAAGGCCCCTTTTTGGAGGTTTCCAGAGGTTAGGGTGTGATTAGCGCTCGAGAAAGCGTCAGCGGAAATGGGCGTCATTCGCCTAGAGGGGAGGAACCTCCGTGGATTTTTCCTAAGAGATATAGAGCAGAGAAATGCTTTCGACTTAACGACGGGGACTCTGGCAGGGAATCCGCTCTGTGTGTCCTCGGTAGGGAAGGCGGCAGTCCCGGCTGGCGAGTTGCTCGGGGGCGCTCTGGCAGGAAATTCCTGACTCCGTTCGATGGCCGGGGCCTAAGATCTTGTGGTTGGAGTTCGGTGTTTCGGAACTCTGAGGATTCCTCTCGCCATGGGCTGAACCATGGATCTAGGGTACTTCTGGATGTTCTCCGCCAGGGAATGGTCAGTCGCTGCGTGCTCGAGTGGGGGCATGCACGTGGCGCTTTTTCGCTCCAAGCTTTTTAGCAGCAGTGTGGGGCGCTTTCGCCTTCGCGTGGATAAGGATCTGTGGCTGTTCCGTCTAGAGCTTTCCCACCAAGGCTTTTCCGCCAGCGAGGCTTTTGGCCACGAGGCTTTCCCACAGGGCTTGTCCACGCGCCACGCGTGGTGTGAGTCGATCGGCTCGGTTGAAAGTCGAAGGCAGTGCAGGGAAATGACAGGCTTGCGCCTTTGAATGGACTGAGAGCATCTGGGGGACTGCTGGAATTGGGTGGCACGACGGCCTGGAGTTCATCTCGCGTTCCATTGTGGAGAGTGGCCTGCGCTCTTGAGATGCGACGGGATACGCAGGAATGTCTTTTCCCCGAAGACGCAGGAAAGCGATACCTCCTCTCGAGATAGGAGGCTGGAAGGGGGATTCTCTGGATGTGGGCGGGTTCGTCGTGCTTCAATCTGGCGAGTGAGACTGGGTTATGTCGGGGAACTTGCTTGAGTTTGCAGGCAAGGAGTAGTGAAGGACGCCTTTGGAAGCTCGCAGAGGTTTGATGTGTTAAGCTCCGAGGACGGCGCTGTCAGGGCGGAAAATGGGCCTCAATCTCGGCCTGGAGGTGGAGAACGGGCTGCCTGGAGTTCTTCCTCGAGTTGAGGAAGGGTGCTGTCGACTGTAGCGACGGGAGACGCTCTATGGACTCGCTCTGGTGGCCTCAGAGCCAGTCATGATGGAGTTGCTCGGTTGGCCGCCTCGGATTCCATCTCGCCATCGATGCCGGGGCC
>NW_017206350.1:0-4917 GCF_001704415.2 Capra hircus | reverse complement strand
ACCCCAGGGGAGTCCAGTCCTCGTCTCGAGAGGGGTATGACGTGCGCTTTCCTCCCTAGCTGTGGCAGCTGTTTG
Organism: Capra hircus; assembly: GCF_001704415.2. NCBI lineage: Eukaryota > Metazoa > Chordata > Mammalia > Artiodactyla > Bovidae > Capra > Capra hircus. Next base: position 4,842 of record NW_017206350.1, on the reverse strand, counting down.
GCACTTCCCTTCGGGTGATCAAGGGATCTGTGGCTTCCATTGAGGCTTTCCCCAGGAGGCTTTCCCACGAGGCTTCCCACGAGGCTATCCTCGAGGCTTTCCCAGGGCTGTCCCACGTACCACCATGGTGTGAGTTGATCCTCGGCTTGAAAGTCGAGGCGCAGTGCAGGGAAAATAGGATTTCCTGGGAATTGACTGAGACATCTGGGGACTCTGGGAATGGTGGCATGACAGGAGTTCCTCTCGCCTTTCCTGTGGAGAGTGACTCCGAGAATTCTTTTCGTTATCACGCTGGAAAGGATCCCTCCTCTCGAGCTATGAGACGGAAACGGGGCTCCTCTGGATGTGGGCGGGACTCTCGTGCCTCCTCTCGAGTGGAGACGGGTATGTGGGGGAACTTCTTGAGTTGCAGCAAGGGTGTGAAGGACTCTTTGGAAATTCCAGAGCTTAAGTGTGATTAGCCTCGAGACGCCCCAGCGGAAATCGGCCCATCTCTCCTGGAAGGGACAACCACCTGGATTTTCTCAAGTTGCCGCAGGTGCTCTCGACCTATGACGGGGACCTCAGGGAACCGCTCTGTTGGCCTGAGGAAATGCCAGTACCCATGCGAGTTGCACGGTGGCCTCTCAGGATTCCTCTCCGTCGATGACGGGTCCTAAGACCTTGTTTGGAGTCGGTGCCAGAACCAGAGGATTCCTCTCCAGTGCTGATATGGATCTTGGGGTACTTCTGGAGTCTCCCCACGGGAGTCAGTCCTCGTCTCGAGTGGGGCATGCACGTGTGCTTTACTCCCGAGCTGTAGCAGCAGTGTCACTCTTCCCTTCGCCTGGTTCAAGGGATCTGTGGCTTTCCCTCGAGGCTTTCCCATGAGACTTTCCCACGAGGCTTTCCCACAGGGCTGTCCACGTGCCACGTGGTGAAAGTCGACCCTGGGCTTGAAAGTCGAGGCAGTGCAGGGAAAACAGGTTTCCCTGGAATGGACTGAGACATCTGGGGGACTCTGGAATGGTGTCACGACCCTGACTCGTGGGAAAGACTTGTGGGAAAGCCTCGTGGGAAAAAGCCTTGTGGGAAAGCCTCGTGGAAAGCCACAGATCCTTGATCCACGCCAAGGAAAGCGTGACACTGCTGTTACAGCTCGGGAGGAAAGAGCACGTGCATGCCCCCCACTCGAGACGAGGACTGACTCCCCTGGGGAGACTCCAGAAGTACCCCAAGTTCCATGTCAGCACTGGAGAGTAATCCTCAGGTTCCGGCACCGAATCCACACAAGCTCTTAATCCACAGCATCTACAGGAGAGGAATCCCGAGATGCCCCCGAGCAACTCGCATGGGGACTGGCCTTTCCTGAGGCCACCAGAGCGAGTCCATGAGGTCCACGTCGTAAGTCAAGAGCACATGCCGCAACGCGAGAAAATCCAGGAGGTTCTCCCCTGCAGGCGAGATGAGGCCCATTCGTGCTGAGGCGTCTCGAGGCTAATCAGAGCTAACCTCTGGAACATCCAAAGGGTCCTTCACACCCTTGCTGCAACTCAAGAAGTTCCCCGACATACCCGTCTCCACTCGAGAGGAAGCACGAGAGTCCCGCCCACATCCAGAGGAGCCCCGTTTCCGCCTCCTAGCTCGAGAGGTGGGATCCTTTCACTGCGAGGTCTGGAAAGAATTCCCGGCGTTACCGTCGCATCTCAAGAGGAGGCGCTCTCACAAGAAAGGCGAGAGGAACTCCAGGGTCGTGCCACCATTCGCAGAGTCCCCCAGATGTCTCAGTACATTCCAGGGCAACCTGTTTCTCCTGCACTGCCTCGACCTTCAAGATGAGGATCGACTCACACCACGGTGGCACGTGGGACAACCCTGTGGGAAAGCCTCGTGAAAAGCCTCGTGGGAAAGCCTCGAGGGAAAGCCACAGATACCTTGATCCACGCGAAGGAAGTGTGACACTGCTGCTACAGTTGGAGAGGAAAGCGCCCGTGCATGCCCCCACTCGAGACGAGGACTGACTCCCCTGGGAAGACTCCAGAAGTAACTCAAGATCCATGTCAGCACTGGAGAGGAATCCTCAGGTTCCGGCACCGAGTCCACACAAGGTCTTAGGCCCCGGCATCGACGGGAGAGGAATCCTGAGAGGCCCCCGAGCTACTCGCATGGGCCCTGGCCTTCCCTGAGGCCAGCACAGCAGGTCCCTGAGGTCCCCGTCGTAAGTCGAGAGCACCTGCTGCAACTCGAGAAAATCCAGGAGGTTCTCCCCTCCAGTCGAGATGAGGCCCATTTCCGCTGAGGCGTCTCGAGGCTAATCACACCTAACCTCTGGAACTTTCAAAAAGGGTCCTTCACACCCTTGCTGGCAACTCAAGAAGTTCCCCCGACATACCCGTCTCCACTCGACAGGAAGCACGAGAGACCCGCCCTCATCCAGAGGAGCCCCGTTTCCGCCTCCTAGCTCGAGAGAAGGCATCCTTTCACTGCGTGTTCGGGAAAGAATTCCCGGCGTTCCCGTCGCAACTCATGAGCAGGCGCTCTCCACAGGAAAGGCGAGAGGAACTCCAGGGTCGTGCCACCATTCCCCGAGTCCCCCAGATGTCTCAGTCCATTCCAGGGAAACCTGTTTTCCCTGCACTGCCTCGACTTTCAAGCCGAGGATCGACTCACACCACGGTGGCACGTGGGACAGCCATGTGGGAAAGCCTCATGGGAAAGCCTCGTGGGAAAGCCTCGAAGGAAAGCCACTGATCTCTTGATCCACGCGAATGGAAGCGTGACACTGCTGCTGCAGCTCGGTGGAAAAGGCACGTGCAAGCCCCGACTCGAGACAAGGACCGACTCCCTGGGGAGACTCCAGAAGTACCCCAAGGTTCATGTCAGTACTGGAGAGGAAGCCTCAGGAGCAGGCACCGACTCCACACAAGAGGCCCCGGCATCGAACAGGAATCCCGTGATGCCCCGGAGAAACTCGCATGGGGAATGGCCTTTCCTGAGGCCACCAGAATGCGTCCCTGAGGTCCCCGTCTTAAGTCGAGAGCACCTGCCGCATCTCGAGAAAATCCAGGAGGTTCCCCCTCCAGGCGAGATGAGGCCCATTTCTGTTGAGGCGTCTCGAGGCTAATAACACCGAGCCTCTAGAACTTCCAAAGGGTCCTTCACACCCTTGCTGCAACTCAAGAAGTTTCCCCGACATACCCGTCTCCACTGGAAAGGAAGCACGAGAGTCCCGCCCACATCCAGAGGAACCCCGTTTCCGCCTCATACCTCGATAGGAGGGATCCTTTCCCTGCGTGGTCGGGAAAGAATTCCCGGCGTTTCCCGTCGCATCTCAAGAGGATGCACTCTCCACAGGAAAGGCGAGAGGAACTCCAGGGTCGTGCCACCATTCCCAGAGTCCCCCAGATGACTCAGTCCATTCCAGGGAACCTGTTTTCCCTGCACTGCCTCGAATTTCAAGCCGAGGATCGACTCACAACACGGTGGCACGTCGGACAGCCCTGTGGGAAAGCCTCGAGGGAAAGCCACAGATCATTTGATCCACGCGAAGGGAAGAGTGACACTGCTGCTACAGCTCAGGAGGAAAGCGCACCTGTATGCCCCCACTCGAGACGTGGACTGACTCACCTGGGGAGACTCCAGAAGTACCCCAGATCCATGACAGCACTGGAGAGGAATCCTCAGGTTCCGGTACTGACTCCACACAAGGTGTTAGTCCCCGGCATCGAAGGGAGAGGAATCCCGAGAGGCCCCCGAGCAACTCGCATGGGACTGGCCTTTCCTGAGGCCACCAGAGCGGGTCCCCCATCGTAAAGTCGAGAGCACTTCCAAAACTCGAGAAAATCCAGGAAATCTGCCGTCCATGCGAGATGAGGCCCATTTCCACTGAGGCGTCCGAGGCTAATCACAACACCTGTGGAACTTCCAAAGGGTCCTTCACACCCTTGCTGCAACTCAAGAAGTTCCCCCGATATACCCGTCCCGCTCGAGAGGAAGCACGAGAGTCCGCCCATATCCAGAGGAGCCCCGATTCCGCCTCCTAGCTCGAGAGGAGGGATCCTTTCCCTGCGTGGTTTGGAAAGAATTCCCGGCGTTCCCGTCGCATCTCAAGAGGAGGCGATCTCCACAGGAAAGGCAAGAAGAACTCCAGGGTCCTGCACCATTCCCAGAGTCCCCCAGATGTCTCAGTCCATTCCAGGGAAACCTGTTTTCCCTGCACTGCCCTGACTTTCAAGCCGAGGATCACTCACACAACGGTGGCACGTGGGACAGCCCTGTGGGAAAGCCTCGTGGAAAGCCTCTAGGGTAAGCCTCGAGGGAACGCCACAGATCCCTTGATCCACGCGAAGGGAAGCGCGACACTGTTGCTACAGCTCGGAAGGAAAGCGCACGTGCATGCCCCCACTCGAGACGAGGACTGACTCCCCTGGGTGACTCCAGAACTACCCAAGATCCATCTCAGCACTGGGAGCCGATGCTCAGGTTCCGGCACCGACTCCACACAAGATCTTAGGCCCCGGCATCGACGGGAGAGGAATCCCGAGAGCCCCGAGCAACTCGCATGGGGACTGGCCTTTCCTGAGGCCATCAGAGCGGTCCCTGAGGTCCCGTCGAAAGTCGGAGAACCCCCCGCAACTCGAGAAAATCGAGGAGGTTCTCCCCTCCAGGCGAGATTGGGCCCATTTGTGCTGAGGCGTCTCGTGGCTAATCACACCTAACATCTGGAACTTCCAAAGGGTCCTTCACACCCTTGCTGCAAACTCAAGAAGTTCCCCGACATACCGTCTCCACTCGAGAGGAAGCACGAGAGTTCCGCCAATATCCAGAGGAGACCCGTTTCCGCCTCCTAGCTCGAGAGGAGAG
>NW_017206349.1:0-4918 GCF_001704415.2 Capra hircus | reverse complement strand
ACTCCCTGCGATGAGGCTTCCCTCAACACACGTAGGCTTCGAGACGAGGACTGACTCCGCCTGCGGGAGACTCCCACGTCCAGGGAAAGCCACAGATCCCTTGATCGACGGGAAGGGATGTGACACTGCTGCTACAGCTCGGGAGGAAAGCGCACGTGCATGCCCCCACTCGAGAGGAGGACTGACTCCCCTGGGGAGACTCCAGAAGTACCCCAAGATCCATGTCAGCACTGCAGAGGAAACCTCAGGTTCCGGCACTGACTCCACACAAGGTCTTAGGCCCCGGCATTCGACGGGAGAGGAATCCCGAGAGGACCCGAGAAATTCGCATGGGGAGTGGCCTTTTCTGAGGCCCCCAGAGCGGTCCGTTGAGGTCACCGTCGTAAGTCGACAGCAACTGGCCCTATCTCGAGAAAATCCAGGAGGTAGTCCCCTCCAGGCGAGATGAGGCCCATTTCCGCTGAGGCGACTGGAAGCTAATCACCCCTAATCTCTGGAACTTCCAAAGGGTCCTTCACAGCCTTGCTGCAACTCAAGAAGTTCCCCGACATACCCGTTTCCACTCAAGAGGAAGCACGAGAGTCCCGCCTCACATCCAGAGGGGCCCCGTTTCCGCCTCCTAGCTCGAGAGGAGGGATCCTTTCCTTTCGTGGTCCGGCAAAAAATTCCCGGCGTTCCCGTCGCATCTCAGGAGGAGGCGCTCTCCACAGGAAAGGCGAGAGGAAATCCAGGGTCGTGCCACCATTGCCCAGAGTCCCCAAGATGTCTCAGTCCATTCCAGGGAAAACCTGTTTTCCCTGCACTGCCTCGACATTCAAGCCGTGGATCGACTCACATCACGGTGGCACGTGGGACAACCATGTGGGAAAGCCTCGTGGGAAAGCCTCGTGTGAAAGCCTCCAGGGAAAGCCACAGATCCCTTGATCGACGGGAAGGGAATGTGACACTGCTGCTACAGCTCGGGAGGAAAGCGCACGTGCATGCCACCCAATCGGACGAGGACTGACTCCCCTGCGGACACTCCAGAAGTACCTCAAGGTCCATGTCAGCACTGGAGAGGAATCCTCAGGTTCCGGCACAGACTCCACACAAGGTCTTAGGCCCCGGCATCGACGGGGAAAGGAATACCGAGAGGCACCCGAACAACTCGCATGGGGACTGGCCTTTCCTGAGGCCAACAGAGCGGGTCCCTGAGGTCCCCATCGTAAGTTGAGAGCACCTGCCGCAACTCGAGAAAATCCAGGAGGTTCTCCCCGTCCAGGCGAGATGAGGCCCATTTCCGCTGAGGCGTCTCGAGGCTAATCACACCTAACCTCTGGAACTTACAAAGGGTCCTTCACACCCTTGCTGCAACTCAAGAAGTTCCCCGACATACCCGTCTCCACTCGAGGGGAAACACGAGAGTCCCGCCCTCATCCAGAGAAGCCCCGTTTCCGCCTCCTAGCTCGAGAGGAGGGATCCTTTCCCTGCGTGGTCGGGAAAGAATTCCCGGCGTTCCTGTCGCATCTCAAGAAGAGGCGCTCTCCACAGGAAAGGCGAGAGGAACTCCAGGGTCGTGCCACCATTCCCAGAGTCCCCCAGATGTCTCAGTCCATTCCAGGGATACCTGTTTTTCCTGCACTGCCTAGACTTTCAAGCCAGAGGATCGACTCACACCACGGTGGCACGTGGGACAGCCCTGCGGGAGAGACCTTGCGGGAAAGCCTCGTGGGAAAGCCTCGAGGGAAAGCCACAGATCCCTTGATCCAAGCGAAGGGAAGCGTGACACTGCTGCTACAGCTCGGGAGGAAAGCGCAAGTGCAAGCCCCCACTCGAGACGAGGACTGACTCCCCTGGGGAGAACTCCAGAAATTATCTCGAAAGATTCCATGTCAGGCACCGGAGAGGAACTCCTCAAGCGTTACGACGGGGACCTCAGGGACTCCGCTCTGGTGGCCTCAGGAAAGGCCAGTCCCCAGCGAGTTGCTCGGGGTCATCTCGGGATTCATCTCCCGTCGATGCCGGGGCCTAAGATCTTGTGTGGAGTCGCTGTCGGAACCTGAGGATTCCTCTCCGGTGCTGACATGGATCTTCGGATATTTCTGGAGTCTCCCCAGGGGAGTCAGTCCTCGTCTCGAGTGGGGGCTTGCACTTGCGCTTTCCTCCCGAGCTGTAGCAGCAGTGTCACGCTTCCCTTCGCTTGGATCAAGGGATCTGTGGCTTTCCCTCGAGGCTTTCCCACGAGGCTTTCCCGCAAGCTCTCTCCCGCAGGGCTGTCCACGTGCCACCGTGGTGTGAGTCGATCCTCTGCTTGAAAGTCTAGGCAGTGCAGGAAAAAACAGGTATCCCTGGAATGGACTGAGACATCTGGGGGACTCTGGGAATGGTGGCACGACCCTGGAGTTCCTCTCGCCTTTCCTGTGGAGAGCGCCTCTTCTTGAGATGCCGACAGGAACGCCGGGAATTCTTTCCCGACCACGCAGGGAAAAGGATCCCTCCTCTCGAGCTAGGAGGCGGAAACGGGCTTCTCTGGATGAGGGCGGGACTCTCGTGTTTCCCCTCGAGTGGAGACGGGTATGTCGGGGAACTTCTTGGAGTTGCAGCAAGGGTGTGAAGGACCCTTTGTAAGTTCCAGAGGTTAGGTGTGATTAGCCTCGAGACGCCTCAGCGGAAATGGGCCTCATCTCGCCTGGAGCGGGAGAACCTCCTGGATTTTTCTCGAGTTGCGGCAGGTGCTCTCAACTTACGATGGGGACCTCAGGGACCCGCTCTGTTGGCCTCAGGAAAGGCCAGTCCCCATGCGAGTTGTTCGGGTGCCTCTCGGTATTCCTTTCCCGTCGATGCCGGGGCCTAAGACCTTGTGTGGAGTCTGTGCCGGAACCTGAGGATTCCTCTCCAGTGCTGACATGGACCTTGAGGTACTTCTGGAGTGTCCGCAGGGGAGTCAGTCCTCGTCCCGATTGGTGGCATGCACGTGCGCTTTCCTCCCGAGCTGTAGCAGCAGTGTCACATTCCCTTCCCGTCGATCAAGGGATCTGTGGCTTTCCCTGGAGGCTTTCACACGAGGCTTTCCCACGAGGCTTTCCCACATGGTTGTCCCACGTGCCACCGTGATGTGAGTCGATCCACGGCTTGAATGTCGAGGCAGTGCAGGGAAAACAGGTTTCCCTGGAATGGACTGAGACATCTTGGGGACTCTGGCAATGGTGGCACGACCCTGGATTTCCTCTCGCCTTTCCTGTGGAGAGCGCCTCCTCCTGAGATGCGACCGGGAACGCCGGGAATTTTTTGCCGACCACGAAAGGAAAGGATCCCTCCTCTCGAGCTAGGAGGCGGAAACGGGGCCCCTCTGGATGTAGGCGGGACTCTCGTGCTTCCTCTTGAGTGGAAACGGGTATGTCGGGGAACTTCTTGAGTTGCAGCAAGGCTGTGAAGGACCCTTTGGAAGTTCCAGAGATTAGGGGTGATTAGCTTCCAGTCGCCTCAGCGGAAATGGGCCTCATCTCGCCTGGAGGGGACTACCTCCTGGATTTTCTCGAGATAGGGCCAGTTGCTGTCGACTTACGACGGTGACCTCAACGACCGCTCTGGGGGCCTCAGAAAAGGCCACTCCCCATGCGAATTTCTCGGGTCCTCTCGGGATTCCTCTCCCGTCGAATGCCGGGGCCTAAGACCTTGTGTGGAGTCAGTGCCGGAACCTGAGGTTTCCTCTGAAGTGCTGACATGGATCTTGGGGTACTTCTGGAGTCTCCCCAGGGGAGTCAGTCCTCCTCTAGAGTGGGGGCATGCACGTGCGCTTTCCTCCCGAGCTGTAGCAGCAGTGTCACGCTTCCCTACGCGTGGATCAAGGGATCTGTGGCTTTCCCTCGAGGCTTTCCCACGAGGCTTTCCCACGAGACTTTCCCACATGGTTGTCCCACGTGCCACCATGATGTGAGTCGATCCACGGCTTGAATGAATGTCGGGGCAGTGCGAGAAGAAAACAGGTTTCCCTGGAATAGGATGGACGACATCTTGCGGGACTTGGAATGGTGGCGACGACCTCTGGATTTCCTCATGACGCCTTGTCGCTGTGGAGAGGCCTCCGTCCTGAGATGGCGAGCAGGGAACGCCGGAATGTCCTTTGGCCGACAACGAAAGGGAAAGGATCCCCTTTTCCGAGTGCTAAAGAACGGCGGGAAACCGGGGCGCCCCTGGATGTAGGCGGAACTCTCGGTGCTCCCTTGAGTGAGACGGGTATGTCCGGGAAACTTCTTTGAGTTGCAGCAAGGCTGTGAAGAGACCGCTTTGGAAGTTCCAGAGATTTAGGGGTGATTAGCTTCGCAGGTGCGGCATCAGCGGAAATGGGCCGCTCACCTCGCTGGAGGGACAACTCCTGGATTGTTCTCGATGCTTGCGGCAGTGCTCTCGACTTACGACGGGGGACCACAGGGCACGCCCCTCAGGTGGCACTCAGGAAAGGCCGAGTCCGGCCATGCGAGCTTTGCTGCGGGAGGGCCTTCTCGGGATTTCCTGCTCGCGCTGATGCGCGGGCCCTAAGACGCTTGCTGTGGATTCGTGCCGGAAGCCTGAGGGATTCCTCTCCAGTGGGCTGACATGGCCTGGAGGTACTTCTGGAGTGCGTTCCAGGCAAGGGGAATGTCCAGTCGCTCGTCCGCGATAGGTGGCATGCACGGGCGCTTTCTCCGCGACCTGTGGGCGAGCAGTGTCAGTTCCGTCTTCCGCTGGATCAAGGGATCTGTGGCTTTCCCTGGAGGTCTTTCCACACGAGGCTTTCCACGAGGCTTTCCGCACATGGTTGTTCGCCCACGTGCCATCCGTGATGTTGAGTCGATCCACGGCTTTGAATGTCGAGGCAGGTGCAGGGAAAACAGGTTTCCCCTGGATATGGACTGAGACTATCTGGGGACTCTGGAATGGTGGGCAGCGACCTGGATTT
>NW_017206348.1:0-4918 GCF_001704415.2 Capra hircus | reverse complement strand
GGAGAGGAATCCGAAGGGCCCCCTAGCAACTCGCATGGGACTGGCCTTTCCTGAGGCCACCAGACCAGGTCCCTGAGGTCCTCGTCTTAAGTCGAGAGCACCTGTGGCAACTCTAGAAAATCCAGGAGGTTCTCCCCTCCAGGCGAGATGAAGCCCACATTTCCGCGGAGGCGTCTCGAGGCTAATTAACCTGGCCTCTGGAACTTCCAAAGGGTCTTTCACACCCTTGCTGCAGCTCAAGAAGTTCCCCGACGTACCCCTCTCCACTCGAGAGGAAGAACGAGAGTCCTGCCCACACCAGAGAAACCCCGTTTCCGCCTCATAGATCGAGAGGTGGAATCCTTTCCCTGCGTTGTCGGGAAAGAATTCCCGGAGTTCCGGTCGCATCTCAAGAGGAGGCGGTCTCCACAGGAAACACGAGGGGATCTCCAGGGTCGTGACACCATTCCCTGAGTGCCAGAGATTTCTCAGTCCATTCCAGGGAAACCTGTTTTCCCTGCACTGCCTCGAATTTCAAACCGAGGATCCACTCACACCACGGTGGAACGTGGGACAGCCCTGTGTGAAAGCCTCGTGGGAAAGCCTCGTGGGAAAGCCTCGAGGAAAAGCCACAGATCCTTGATCCACGCAAAGGAAGTGTGACACTGCTGCTACAGCTCGGGAGGAAAGCGCACGTGCATGCCCCCACTCGAGACGAGGACTGACTCCCCGGGAGACTCCAGAAGTACCCAAGACCATGTCAGCACTGGAGAGGAATCCTCAGGTTCCGGCACGGACTCCACAAAGATCTTAGGCCCCGTCATTGACGGGAGAGGAATCCCGAAAGGCCCCGGAGCAACTCGCATGGGGACTGGCCTTTCCTGAGGCCACCAGAGCGGGTCCCTGAGGTCCCCATTGTAAGTCGAGAGCACCTGCCGCACCTCGAGAAAATCCAGGAGGTTCTCCCTTCCAGGCGAGATTAGGCCCATTTCCGCTGAGGCATCTCGAGGCTAATCACACCTAAACTCTTGACTTTCCAAAGGGTCCTTCACACCCTTGCTGCAACTCAAGAAGTTCCCCGACATACCCGTCTCTACTGGAGAGGAAGCACGAGAGTCCCGCCCCTCATCCAGAGGAGCCCCGTTTCCTCCTCATAGCTCGAGAGCAGGGATATTTCCCTGCGTGGTTGGGAAAGAAATCCCGGCGTTCCCGTCGCATCTCAAGAGGAGGTGCTCTCCACAGGAAAGGCGAGAGGAACTCCAGGGTCGTGCCACCATTCCCAGAGTCCCCCAGATGTCTCAGTCCATTCCAGGGAAACCTGTTTTCCCTGCACTGCCTCGACTTTCAAGCCGAGGATCGACTCACACCACGGTGGCACGTGGACAGCCCTGTGGGAAAGCCTCGAGGGAAAGCCTCTTGGGAAAGCCTCGAGGGAAAGTTGCAGATCCCTTGATCCACGCGAAGGGAAGCATGACACTGCTGCTACATCTCGGGAGGAAAGCGCACGTGCATGCCCCCACTTGAGACGAGGACTGACTCCCCTGGGGCGACTCCAGCCGTACCCCAAGATCCATGTCAGCACTGGAGAGGAATCCTCAGGTTCCGGCACCTACTCCACACAAGGTCTTAGGCCCCGGCATCGACGGGAGAGGAATCCGAGAGGCCCCGAGCAACTCGCTTGGGGACTGGCCTTTCCTGAGGCTACCGGAGCGGGTCCGTGAGGTCCCTGTCGTAAGTCGAGAGCACCTGCCACAACTCGAGAAAATCCAGGAGGTTCTCCCCTCCAGGCGAGATGAGGCCCATTTCCGCTTAGGCATCTCGAGGCTAATCACACCTAACGTCTGGAACTTACAAAGGGTCCTTCACACCCTTGCTGCAACTCAAGAAGTTCCCCGACATACCCGTCTCGACTCGAGAGGAAGCACGAGAGTCCCGCCCACATCCAGAGGAGCCCCGTTTCCGCCTCCTAGCTCGAGAGGAGGGTTCCTTTCCCTGCGTGTTAAGGAAAGAATTCCTGGCCTTCCCATCGCAGCTCAAGAGGGGCGCTCTCTACAGGAAAGGCGAGAGGAACTCCAGGGTCGTGCCACGATTCCCAGAGTCCCCCAGATGTCTCAGTCCACTCCAGGGAAACGTGTTTTCCTTGCACTGCCTCGACTTTCAAGCCGAGGAATGACTCACACCACGGTGGCACGTTGGACAGCCATTTGGGAAAGCCTCGTGGGAAAGCCTCGTGGGAAAGACTCGGGGGAAAGCCACAGATTCCTTCATCCACGCGAAGGGAAGCGTGACACTACAGCTACAGCTCAGGAGGAAAGCGCACGTGCATGCCCCAACTCGAGACGAGGACTGACTCCCTTAGGGAGACTCCAAAAGTACCCCAGGAACCATGTCAGCACTGAGTGGAATCCTCCGGTTCCTGCACCGACTCTACACAAGGTCTTAGGCCCCCAGCATCGACGGGAGAGGAATCCGAGAGGCCCCATGCAACTAGCATGGGGACTGGCCTTTCCTGAGGCCCCAGAGCGGGTCCCAGAGGTCCCCGTCGTAAGTCGAGAGCACCTGCCGCAACTCGAGAAAATCCAGGAGGTTTCTCCCTTCCAGGCGAGATGAGGCCCATTTCCGGTGAGGCGTCTCGAGGCTAATCACACCGAACATCTGGAATTTCCAAAGGGTCCTTCACACCCTTGCTGCAACTCAAGAAGTTCCCCGACAAACCCGTCTCCACTCGAAAGGAAGCACGAGAGTCCGGCCCACATTCAGAGGAGCCCCGTTTCCGCCTTCTAGCTCGAGAGGAGGGATCATTCCCCTGCGTGGTCGGGAAAGAATTCCCGGCATTTCCGTCGCATCTCAAGAGGAGGTGCTCTCACAGGAAAGGCGAGAGGAACTCCACGGTCGTGCCACCATTCCCAGAGTCCCCAGATGTCTCAGTCCATTCCAGGGAAACCTGTTTTCCCTGCACTGCCTCCACTTTCAAGCCGAGGATCGACTCACACCACGGTGGCACGTGGGCAGACTTGTGGAAAGCCTCGTGGGAAAGCATCGTGGGAAAGCCTCGAGGAAAGCCACAGATCCCTTGATCCACCGAAGGAAGCGTGACACTGCTGCTACAGCTGGGGAGGAAAGCGCACGTCCATGCCCCCACTCGAGACGAGGACTGACTCCACAGGGGAGACTCAGGAAGTACCCCAAGATCCATGTCAACACTGGAGAGGAATCCTCAGGTTCCGGCACCGACTCCACACAAGGTCTTAGGCCGCGGCATCGATGGGAGAGGGAGAGCCCCCGAGCAACTCGCATGGGGACTGGCCTTTCCTGAGGCCACCAGATCATGTCCCTGAGGTTCCCCGCCGTAAGTCGAGAGCACCTGCCGCAACTCGAGAAAATCCAGGAGGTTCTCCCTTCCAGGCGAGATGAGGCCCATTTCCGCTGAGGCTTCTCGAGGCTAATCACACCTAACCTCTGGAACTTTCAAAGGGTCCTTCACACCCTTGCTGCAACTCAAGAAGTTCCCCAACATACCCGTCTCGACTCGAGAGGAAGCAAGAGAGTCCCGCCCACATCCAGAGGAGCCCCGTTTCCACCTCCTAGCTCGAGAGGAGGGTTCCTTTCCCTGCGTGTTCAGGAAAGAATTCCTGGCCTTCCCATCGCAGCTCAAGAGGGGGCGCTCTCCACAGAAAGGCGAGAGGAACTCCAGGGTCGTGCCACGATTCCCAGAGTCCCCCAGATGTCTCAGTCCACTCCAGGGAAACGTGTTTTCCTTTCACTGCCTCGACTTTCAAGCCGAGGAATGACTCACACCATGGTGGCACGTTGGACAGCCATTTGGGAAAGCCTCGTGGGAAAGCCTCGTGGAAAGACTCGGGGGAAAGCCACAGATTCCTTCATCCACGCGAAGGGAAGCGTGACACTACAGCTACAGCTCGGGAGGAAAAGCGCACGTGCATGCCCAACTCGAGACGAGGACTGACTCCCTTAGGGAAACTCCAAAAGTACCCAGGAACCATGTCAGCACTGGAGTGGAATTCTCCGGTTCCTGCACCGACTCTACACAAGGTCTTAGGCCCCAGCATCGACGGGAGAGGAATCCCGAGTGGCCCCATGCAACTAGCATGGGGACTGGCCTTTCCTGAGGCCACCAGAGCGGGTCCAGAGGTCCCCGTCGTAAGTCGAGAGCACCTGCCGCAACTAGAGAAAATCCAGGAGGTTCTCCCTTCCAGGCGAGATTAGGCCCATTTCCGCTGAGGCATCTCGAGGCTAGTCACAACTAACCTCTTGACTTTGCAAAGGGTCCTTCACACCCTTGCTGCAACTCAAGAAGTTCCCCAACATACCCGTCTCCACTGGAGAGGAAGCACGAGAGTCCCGCCCTCATCCGAGGAGCCCCGTTTGCGTCTCATAGCTCGAGGCAGGGATATTTCCTGCGTGGTCGGGAAAGAATTCCCGGCGTTCCCGTCGCATCTCAAGAGGAGGCGCTCTCCACAGGAAAGGCGAGAGGAACTCCAGGGTCGTGCCACCATTCCAGAGTCCCCAGATGTCTCAGTCCATTCCAGGAAACCTGTTTTCCCTGCACTGCCTCGACTTTCAAGCGAGGATCGACTCACACCACGGTGGCACGTGGGACAGCCCTGTGGGAAAGCTTCGAGGGAAAGCCTCGTGGGAAAGCCTCGAGGGAAAGTTGCAGATCCCTTGATCCACGCGAAGGGAAGCATGACACTGCTGCTACATCTCGGGAGGAAAGCGCACGTACATGCCCCCACTCGAGACGAGGACTGACTCCCCTGGGGCGACTCCAGACGTACCCCAAGATCCATGTCAGCACTGGAGAGGAATCCTCAGGTTCCGGCACCTACTCCACACAAGGTCTTAGGCCCCGGCATCGACCGGGGAGGAATTCCGAGAGGCCCCCAAGCAACTCGCAAGGGGACTGGCCTTTCCTGAG
>NW_017206347.1:0-4919 GCF_001704415.2 Capra hircus | reverse complement strand
TCTGGAAAGAATTCCGGGTTCCCGTAGCATCTCAAGAGGAGGCGCTCTCCACAGGAAAGGTGAGAGGAACTCCAGGGTCGTTCCACCATTCCCAGAGTCCCCAGATGTCTCAGTCCATTCGGGGAAACCTGTTTTCCCTGCACTGCGTCGACTTTCAAGCCGAGGAACGACTCACACCACGGTGGCACGTGGGACAGCCCTGTGGGAAAGCCTCGTGGTAACCCTCGTGGGAAAGCCTCGAGGGAAAGCCACAGATCCCTTGATCACGCGAAGGGAAGCGCGACACTGCTGCTACAGCTAGGAAGGAAAGCACACGTGCATGACCCCACTCGAGACGAGGACTGACTCCCCTGGGGAGACTCCAGAAGAACCCCGATATCCATGTCAGCACTGGAGAGGAATCCTCAGGTTCCGGCACTGACTCCACACAAGGACTTAGTCCCCAGCATCGATGGGAGAGGAAACCTGAGAGGCCCCGTGAGGCCCCGAGCAATTCGCATGCGGACTGGCCTTTCCTGAGGTCACCAGAGCGGGTCCCTAAGGTCCCCGTCGTAAGTCGAGAGCACCAGCCGCAACTCGAGAAATCCAGGAGGTTCTCCCCTCCAGGAGAGATAAGGCCCATTTCCGCTGAGGCGTCTCGAGGCTAATCACACCTAACCTCTGGAACTTCCATAGGGTCCTTCACACCCTTGCTGCAACTCAAGAAGTTCCCCGACCATACCGTCTCCACTCGAGAGGAAGCACGAGTGTCCCGCCACATCCAGAGGAGCCCCGTTTCCGCCTCCTAGCTCGAGAGGAGGGATCCTTTCCTTTCCTGGTCGGGAAAGTATTCCCGGCGTTCCCGACGCATCTCAAGTGGAGGCCGCTCTCCACCAGGAAAGGCGAGAGGAACTCCAGGGTCCTGCCACATTCACAGAGTCCCCCAGATGTCTCAGTCCATTCCAGGGAAACCTGTTTTCCCTGCACTGCCACTGACTTTCAAGCCGAGGATCGACTCATACCACGGTGGCACGTGGGACAGCACTGTGGGAAAGCCTCGTGGGAAAGCCTCGTGGGAATGCCTAGTGGAAAGCCTCGAGGGAAAGCCACAAATCCCTTGATCCACACGAAGGGAAATGTGACACTGCTGCTAAAGCTCGGGAGGAAAGCGCACGTGCATGCCCCCAAACGAGACGAGGACTGACTCCCCTGGGGAGACTACAGAAGTACCCCAAGATCCATGTCAGCACTGGAGAGGAATCCTAAGGTTCCGGCACTGACTCCACACAAGGTCTTAGGCCCCAGCATCGAAGGGAGAGGAATCCCAAGAGGACCTCGAGCAACACGCCATGGGGACTGGCCTTTCCGGAGGCCACCAGAGCGGGTCCCTGAGGTCCCCGTCGTAAGGCTAGAGCACCTGCTGCAACTCGAGAAAATCCAGGAGGTTCTCCCCTGCAGGCTAAATGAGGCCCATTTCCTCTGAGGCATCTCGAGGCTAATCACACCTAACCTCTGGAACTTCCAGAGGGTCCTTCACACCCTTGCTGCAACTCAAGAAGTTCCCCACATACCCGTCTCCACTCGAGAGGAAGCACGAGAGTCCCGCCCACATCCAGAGGAGCCCGTTTCCGCTTCTAGCTCGAAAGGAGGGGTACTTTCACTGCGTGGTCGGGAAAGAATTCCCTGCGCTTCCAGTCGCATCTCAAGAGGAGGCGCTCTCCACAGGAAAGGCTAGAGGGACTCCAGGGTCGTGCCACCATTCCCAGAGTCCCCCAGATTTCTCAGTCCATTCCAGGGAAACCTGTTTTCCCTGCACTGCCTCGACTTTCAAGCCGAGGATCGACTCACACCACGGTGGCACGTGGGACAGACCGTGTGGGAAAGCCTCATGGGAAAGAATCATGGGAAAGCCTCGAGGGAAAGCCATAGATCGCTAGATCCAGGAGAAGGGAAGCGTGATACTGCTGCTACAGCTCGGGAGGAAAGCGCACGTGCCTACCCCCACTCGAGACGAGGACTGACTCCCCTGGGGAGACACCAGAAGCCCCCAAGATACATGTCAGCACTGGAGAGGAATCCTCAGGTTCCGGCACCGACTCCACACAAGGTCTTAGGCCCCGGCATTGACGGGAGAGGAAACCTGAGAGGCCCCCGAGCAACTCGCATGGGGACTGGCCTTTCCTGAGGCCACCAGAGCGGGTCCCTGAGGTCCCCGTCGTAAGTCAAGAGCACATGCCCCAACGCTAGGAAATCCAGGAGGTTCTCCCCTGCAGGCGAGATGAGGCCCATTTCCGCTGAGGCATCTCGAGGCTAATCACACCTAACCTCTGGAACTTCCAAAGGGTCCTTCACACCCTTGCTGCAACTCAAGAAGTTCCCCGACATATCCGTCTCCACTCGAGAGCAAGCACGATTGTCAAGCCCACATCCAGAGGAGCCCCTTTTCCGCCTCCTAGCTCGAGAGGAGGGATCCTTTCCCTGCGTGGTCGGGAAAGAATTCCCAGCGTTCCCGTAGCATCTCAAGAGGAGGCGCTTTCCACAGGAAAGGCGAGAGGAACTCCAGCGTCGTGCCACCATTCCCAGAGTCCCCCAGATGTCTCAGTCCATTCCAGGGAAACCTGTTTTCCCTACACTGCCTCGACTTTCAATCCGAGAATCGACTCACACCACGGTGGCACGTGGGACAGCCCTGTGGGAAAGCCTCGTGGGAAAGCCTCGTGGGAAAGCCACAGATACCTTGATCCACGCGAAGGAAACCGTGACACTGCTGTTACAGCTCGGGAGGAAAGAGTACGTGCATTCCCCCACTTGAGACGAGGACTGACTCCCCTGGGGAGACTTCAGAAGTACCCCAAGATCCATGTCAGCACTGGAGAGTAATCCTCAGGTTCCGGCCCTGAATCCACACAAGGTCTTAGTCCACAGCATCGACAGGAAAGGAATCCCGAGAGGCCCCCGAACAACTCGCATGGGGACTGGCCTTTCCTGAGGCCACCAGAGCGGGTCCCTGAGGTCCCCGTAGTAAGTCAAGAGCACATGCCGCAACGCTAGGAAATCCAGGAGGTTCTCCCCTGAAGGCGAGATGAGGCCCATTTCCGCTGAGGCATCTCGAGGCTAATCACACCTAACCTCTGGAAATTCCAAAGGGTCCTTCACACCCTTGCTGCAACTCAAGAAGTTCCCCGACATACCAGTCTCCACTCGAGACGAAGCATGAGAGTCCCGCCCACAACCAGAGGAGCCCCGTTTCCGCCTCCTAGCTCGAGAGGAGTGATCCTTTCCCTGCGTGTTCGGGAAAGAATTCCCGGCATTCCCGTCACATCTCAAGAGTAGCGGCTCTCCACAGGAAAGGTGAGAGGAACTCCAGGGTCATGTCACCATTCCCAGAGTCCCCCAGATGACTCAAACCATTCCAGGGAAACCTCTTTTCCCTGCACTGCCTCGAATTTCAAGCCGAGTATCGACTCACACCACGGTGGCACGAGGGACGGCCCTGTTGGAAAGCCTCGAGGTAAAGCCTCGTGGGAAAGCCTAGAGGGAAAGCCGCAGATCCCTTGATCCACGCAAAGGGAAGCGTGACACTGCGGCTACAGCTCGGGAGGAAAGCCCACGTGCATGCCCCCACTCGAGACGAGGACTGACTCCCCTGGGGAGACTCCAGAAGTCTCCCAAGACCCATGTCATTCGGGAGAGGAGTCGTCAGTTTCCGGCACCAAATCCCACAAGGTCTTAGGTGCCGGCATCGACGGGAGAGGAATTCCCGAGAGGCCCCCGGCAACTCGCATGGGGATTGGCCTTTCCTGAGGCCACCAGAGCGGGTCCCTGAGGTCCCCGTCGTAAGTCGGAGCGCACCTGCCGTAACTCGAGAAAATCAAGGAGGTTCTCCCCTCCAGGCGAGATGAGGCCCATTTCCGCTGAGGCATCTCGAGGCTAATCACACCTAACCTCTGGAACTTCCAAAGGGTCCTTCACACCCTTGCTGCAACTCAAGAAGTTCCCCGACATACCCGTCTCCACACGAGAGGAAGCACGAGAGTCCCGCCCACATCCAGAGGAGCCCCTATTCCGCCTCCTAGCTCGAGAGGAGGGATCCTTTCCATGCGTGTTCGGGAAAGAATTCCCAGCATTCCGTCGAATCTCAAGAGGAGGCGCTCTCCAAAGGAAAGGCGAGAGGAACTCCCTGGTCGTGTAACCATTCACAGAGTCCCCAGATGACTCAGTCCATTCCAGGGAAACCTGTTTTCCCTGCACTGTCTCGACTTTCAAGTCGAGGATGCACTCAAAAAAGGGTGGCACGTGGAACAGCCCTGTGGGAAAACCTCGTGGAAAGCTTCGTGCGAAAGCCTCGAGGGAAAGCCACAGATCCCTTGAACCACGCGAAGGGAAGCGTGACACTGCTGCTACATCTCGGGAGGAAAGCGCACGTGCATGTCCCCACTCGTGAAGAGGTCTGACTCCCCTGGGGAACTCCAGAAGTACCCCAAAGATCCATGTCAGCACTGGAGAGGAATCCTCAGGGTCCCGGCACCGACCTCCACACAACGTCTTAGGCCCCGGCATCGACGGAGAGGAATCCGGAGAGGCCACCAAGCAACTCGCATGGGGACTGGCCTTTCCTGAGGCCACCAGAGCGGGTCCCCTGACGTCCCCGTCGTAAGTCGAGAGCACCTGCCGCAACTCTCGAGAAAATCCAGGAGGTTCTCCCCTCCAGGAGAGATGAGGCCCATGTCCGCTGAAGCGTCTCGAAGCTAATCACACCTAACCTCTGGCACTTCCAAAGGGTCCTTCAACCCTTGCTGCAACTCAAGAAGTTCCCCGACATACCCGTCTCCACTCGAGAGGAAGCACGAGAGTCCCGCCCACATCCAGAGGAGACCCGTTTCCGCTTCTATCTCGAAAGGAGGGGTCCTTTCCCTGCGTGGTCCGGAAAGAATTCCCGG
>NW_017206346.1:0-4919 GCF_001704415.2 Capra hircus | reverse complement strand
AATTACGACGGGGACCTCAGGACCCCGTCTCGTGGCCTCAGGAAAGGCCAGTCCCCATGCAAGTTGCCAGGGGACTCTCGGGGATTCCTCTTGGGTCGATGCCGGGGCCTAAGACCTTGTGTGGAGTCGAGCCGGATCCTGAGGATTCCTCTCCAGTGCTGACATGGTTCTTGGGGTACTTCTGGAGTCTCCCCAGGGAAGTCAGTCCTCGTCTCGAGTGTGGGCATGCACGTGCGCTTTCCTCCCGAGCTGTAGCAGCAGTGTCACGCTTCCTAACGCGTGGTCAAGGATCTGTAGCTTTCACTCAAGTCTTTCCTTCAAGGCTTTCCCAAGAGTCTTTCCCACAGGCTGTCCCACCTGCCACCAGGTGTGAGTCGATCCTCGGCTTGAAAGTCGAGGCAGTGCAGGGAAAACATGTTCCTCTGGAATGGACTGAGACATCTGGGGGACTCTTGGAATGGTGGTACGACCCTGGAGTTCGCTCGCCTTTCCTGTGGAGAGCGCCTCCTCTTGAGATGGACGGGAACGCCGGGAATTCTTTCCCGACCAAGCAGGGAAAGGATCCATCATCTCGAGGTCCGAGGCATAAACGGGGCTCCTCTGGATGTGGGCGGGACCCTCGTGCTTCCTCTGGAGTGGAGACGGTATGTCGGGGAACTTCTTGAGTTTCAGCAAGGTTGTTAAGGAACCTTTGGAATTTCCAGAGTTTAGGTGTGATTAGCCTCGAGAGCCTCAGCGGAAATTGGCCTCATCTTGCCTGGTGGGGAGAACCTCCTGGATTTTCTCGAATTGTGGCAGGTGTTCTCAACGTACGCTGGGACCTCAGGGACCCGCTCTGGTGGCGTCAGGAAAGGCCAGTTCCCATCCGAGTGGCTACGGGCCTCTCGGGATTCCTCTCCCGTCGATGGTGGGGCCTAAGACCTTGTGTGAAGTCGAGGCCGGTACCTGAGGATTCCTCTCCCGTGCTGACATGGTTCTTGGGGTACTTCTTGAGTCTCCCCAGGGGTGTCAGTCCTCTTCTCAGCGGGATCATGCAAGAACGCTTACCTCCCGAGCTGCAGTAGCAGTGTCACTCTGCCCGTCGCGTGGATCAAGAGATCTGTGTCTTTCCCTCGAGGTATTTCCCACGGGGCTTTCCCTCGAGGCTTTCCCACGAGGCTTTCCCACATCGCTGTCCCACGTGCCACCGTGGTGCCAGTCGATCCTCGGCGTGAAAATCAAGGCAGTGCAGGGAAAACAGGTTCCTCTGGAATGGACTGAGACATCTGGGGGACTCTTGGAATTGTGGCACGACCCTGGAATTCCTCTCGCCTTTCCTGTGGAGAGCGCCTCTTCTTGAGATTCGGTGGGAACGCCGGGAATTCTTTCCCGACCAAGCAGGGAAAGTGCCGTGGTCCAGCCCCGGTGGATCCAGGGTGATTCGAAGGTGGGGACGTAGTCGTCGTCTTTGGAAATATACATATTTAATCCCAGATATAAAGAGATTAGAAATGGATAGTGTAGTAGGAAGATTATTGGAGAAAAAGAGGCTGAATAACTTGGATTACGTGGAATAACATCCATCCTCCAGTAGAGAATTCAGCCAGAAAAACGGGAGCAAAAAAGAAGCGACATGGGGAATCAGTCTTTCCGGAAACTGATCTGATTCTTTATTTTTGGTTTTGCTTGTATACCTCTTGTTACACATAGGGATGAATACAGAGTCACGCAGGAGTCGGCATCCTGACCTTTATCAAAATCAGGTGCTTCACATAAATGTATAAAAAAAAGGTCTTAGGGATCTTACATCATCTTCTGGCCATGAATGAGACCTGCTGACATTTTATGATCCTTTCTTTCTGATAACCAAATAAACTTATTTCTTCCAAGGGTGTTTTTTCTTAAACCAGGCACCACCCTCCAAATAAAGTTACATTCCTATAGGTGAGGGTGTAGTGAGTTACAATCAAGAAAGGAATTTATTTAACAAGGTTAACATGATTAGTCTTAAAGGTGAATTCTTATTTCTCCTATATGCTTAAAGGTTTAATACTTATTTCTCCTTATATACTAGTTATATTCATTATAAGGGTAGGGAACATGGAGATTTATCAGCAAACATCAGCCTAACAAATGAAAATCCTTTCATCAATTCTCCCCTTAAGATCTATTTAGTCTTAAGATATGATAAAGTTACATTCTTACATAGAAAGGACACAGTGATATATAACAAAGTACAGTGATCTATTACAAAAGTGAAAATCCATTAACTCAAAAAGTCTAGTATTGCTAACATCAAAAACTGCTATATTTCCTTTGCTATATTCCAATACATTGATTAATATATTCCCAAGTGCCTAAGGATATGGAGGCCTGGTGGCAATCATTGACTCAACAAGAAGAAAAAGTCCTATGCTAATTAAGACTCTCAAAATACTCCAAAACTCTCTGTGCTGTTTACAGTTGAGAGGTAGTAAACAATCTTGTGCCTAGTGGCAGCAGTATGGATAATCCTGTCACACAAGCTGGTCTGTCAGCAGAGAGGTTTGACCTAAAATATCCTTGTCCACCCAGAGCAGGGAATTAGCAGCAATTTTTGACACAACAAATGAAGAACCTTCACCAATATAATTCCTAACCAACTATACTAATAATTTCTAACTCCCCAAAATAATTTGCCTTTAGTAAGTCTAAAACATCTCATGCCTCTCAGGTTGGAGGCTGTAAACAATCACATGTGGCCGGACAAACCTATAAAGGTGGGCTAGATAACCTTCAGAGGAGTCGGCAAGCTGAAACACTCTTGTCATGCCCAAGAATATTTATTGCCTTGAAGCTGCACGTTTACTTCTTCTCCGAGAGAAACAGTTATGGGGAGAGCCCCGTAAAGTCAGAAGTGTAGGTGAGAGCATAAAACAGACTCTGGTTTTGGGGTTCGATGCTCGGAACAGGGGTTACCTGAGGCTTGATCACGCCTTTGGCATGCCAAGCCTCCTTCCTCATGACCTTTGCCATAGGCGGAATTCCTCACGCTGGCCCCCGGAAGGAAAGGATCCCTCATCTCGAGCGACGAGCGGAAAACGCGCCTCCTGTGGATGGGGGGACCATCTTGCTTATTCTCGAGTGGAGACGGGTATGTCGGGGAACTTCTTGAGTTGCAGCAAGGGTGTAAAGTACCTTTTGGAAGTTCCAGAGGTTAGGTGTGATTAGCCTCGAGACACCTCAGTGGAAATGGGCCTCATCTCGCCTGGAGGGGAGAACCTCCTGGATTTTCTCGAGTTGCGGCAGGTGCTCTCGACTTACGACGGGACCTCAGGGCCAGCTCTGGTGGCCTCAGGAAAGGCCAGTCCCCATTCAAGTTTCTAGGGGGCCTCTCAGGATTCCTCTCCTGTCGATGCCGGGGCCTAAAACCTTGTGTGAAGTCGGGCTGGAACCTGAAGATTCCTCTCCAGTGCTGACATGGATCTTGTTACTTCTGAGTCTCCCCAGGGAGTCAGTCCTCGTCTCGAGTGGGGCATGCACGTGCGCTTTCCTCCCGAGCGGTAGCAGCAGTGTCACGCTTTCCCGTCGCGTGGATCAAGGGATCTGTGGCTTTCCCTCTAGGCTTTCCCATGAGGCTTTCCCACAGGGCTGTCCCACATGCCACCTTGGTGTGAGACGATCCTCGGCGTGAAAGTCATGGCAGTGCAGGGAAAACAGGTTCCTCTGGAATGGACTGAGACATCTGGGGAACTCTTGGAATGGTGGCACGACCCTGGAGTTCCTCTGGCCTTTCCTGTGGAGAGCACTTCCTCTTGAGATGCGACGGAACGCCAGGAATTCTTTCCCGACCACGCAGGGAAAGGATCCCTCCTCTCTAGATACGAGCGGAAACGGGGCTCCTCTGGATGGGGGGACCCTCGTGCTTCATCTCGGAGACGGTATGTCGGTGATCTTCTTGACTTTCAAGTGTCAAAGACCCTTTGGAAGTTCCAGAGGTTAGGTGTGATTAGCCTCGAGATGCCTCAGGGGAAATGGGCCTCATCTCGCCTGGAGGGGAGAACCTCCTGGATTATCTTGAGTTGGAGCAGGTGCTCTCGTCTTAGGCATGGGGACCTCAGGGACCCGCTCCTGTGGCCTCAGAAAAGGCCAGTGCCCATGGGAGTTGCTAGGGGGCCTCTCAGGATTCCTCTCACGTCGATGCCGGGCCTAAGACCTTGTGTGGAGAGCCCGAGCGGAGGCGCGCGAGCGTTTCGGTTCTCAGTGCCTGGGGCACCGTGTGTGGTGTGAGGCTGCGGCGGAGCCTCTACACTGAAGGTGCGAGAGGTTGGCAGCTTCGATTGAAGCACATCGAGCGGCGACAGCAGTGAAAGTCATGAGCGACAGCGGCGAGGAGAACTACGGCGAGGGGGAATCCCGTTCTGCTTCCAGAAGCGGAAGTGCTCATGGATCTGGGAAATCTGCAAGTCATACCCTGCAAGGTCTCGCTCCAAGGAAGATTCCAGGCGTTCCAGATCAAAGTCCAGGTCCAGATCGGAATCTAGGTCTAGATCCAGAAGAAGTTCTCGGGGCATTATACAAGGTCACGATCTCGGTCCCGGTCCCATAGAAGATCTCGTAGCAGATCTTACAGCAGAGATTATCGAAGACGCATAGCCACAGTCATTCTCCCATGTCTACTCGCTGGCGTCATGTTGGGAATCGGGCAAATCCTGATCCTAACTGTTGTCTTGGAGTATTTGGATTGAGCTTGTATACTACAGAAAGAGATCTAAGAGAAATGTTCTCTAAATATGGCCCAATTGCTGATGTATCTATTGTATATGACCAGCAGTCTAGACGTTCAAGAGGATTTGCCTTTGTATACTTTGAAAATGTAGATGATGCCAAGGAAGCAAAAGAGCGTGCCAATGGAATGGAGCTTGATGGATGTAGGATCAGAGTTGACTTCTCCATAAACG
>NW_017206345.1:0-4920 GCF_001704415.2 Capra hircus | reverse complement strand
CCTGACTCTGGAAACTGAGGCCGTTGGAGCAGGCCTGGAAGGTCTGACGTCTGAGACGCCAAACACTTGCTGCAAGATACAGGTGTGAAAACACACTCTCTGGCGGCTGCCTTTCCTTCCTCCAAGGAAGAGAGCTTTTCCAGTCTCCTCCGTGCTGAGTCATACAAGGCTGCAAAGGTCTGGCTTTAGAGGGCATTTCTCAGCGGCAATGGCCCCTGAGGCCCTGCACCCAGGGAGGGATCCTACCCTCCCAGGGAAGTCAAAGCAACCTCCAAACAGCTGTTCTATCATGTTTCCTCTGCAGGAGGGAGCTAGTGAGCCCAGGTCTGTCTGGAACGTTCTTGGATCCTGCGGGGAAATCATCCTGGGAGCCCACCTGGATACCAGTCGTAGGGGCTAAAATTTGCATTTTCCTTCCTTGGAGCCCTAACGCAGTACAGCCTAGCAACTGCTTGAAAATCCATCCTGTTGCTGTTTTCTTCCTCTGACAGAGCGAGCTTTGCTCCCCATTTGGGATTTCAGAAGCAAGGTGGTGGCCTGCAACTCCTTGCCTGGGGTCCATTGGAGGTGCAAGGTGCCCTCGACCAGGTGACCCCAGCATGACACCTGGCCCCCTCAGACACACTCCCGCAGCCTGCTTCCCCATGGGCAGGACTGCTCTCACCTTAGGAATGTGTTTGCAAGGCCAGGAAACTGCAGGGAGACACAAGGCCCTGATTCTGGAATTGAGTCTGTTGGAACAGGCCTGCAGGTCTTCTGTCTAACAAGCCAAACACTTGCTGCAAGATACAGGCCTGAAAACACACTCTTGGGCTGCCTTTCCTTCCTCCAAGGAAGAGAGTTTTCTCAGCCTCCTGTGGGCTGAGAGTCACACAGGGCTGAAAAGCACTTGCTGGGAGATTATTTTTCATTGGCCATGGCCCCTGAGGCCCTGTGCTCAGGGAGGGCTCCCTCCCTCCCAGGGAAAGTCAAAGGAAGCTCCAAACGGCTGTTCAATCATGTTTCTGAGAGAGTCATTGCCAAGGCAGGTTTCTAAGAAGTTCAAGGGTCCCCAAGGAGAGAGGGGTCTAGAATTCTCAAGGAGGAAGAAGGACAAACTGTTTTTCCCTCTACATTCCTTAGGATTATATAACAATCATGCATCCTTCTTGAGGACGGTCTCTGGAAAAAAACCTTCTGGCTAATCCTGTTATCTTAAAATGTCAATTATGGGAGTAGGTCTAGTGAGTCTTTACAACCTCCAGACATTCTTTTGTTCGTTGTCATAACTTATTGGAGAGTATATAACTCCATTACTAACACTAGCAAGGGGGTACGCTTTCTGCCCCTTGTGATGTCTCTGTCAGAAGCTTTCTCTATCTTTTATCCTTTAATAAAACTCTATTGCACAAAAGCTCTGAGCAATCAAGCCTCGTCTTGGGCCCTGGATTGAATTCTTCTCCTCCATAAGCCAAGAATCCCAGCATCTTTTCGTGGTTCAGCAACAATATTTCATTTCCTCTGCAGGAGAGAGCTAGTGAGCTTAGGTCTGTCTGGAACATTCTTGGATCCTGTGGGAAAATATCCTGTGCACACATCTGGATACTGGGCCTAGAGGCCAAAATTTGCATTTCTTTCCCGGGGAGCCCTAACGTGGTGTGACTTAGCAACTGCTTGAAAATCCATCCCATTGCTGTTTTCCTCCTTCTGACAGAGCTAGCTTTGTTCCCTGCTTTGGGATGTCTCAACCGAAGGGCCGGTCCATAGCTACTCGCCTGGGGCCCATTGGATGTGCAAGGTGCCCTCGACTAGGTGACCCTAGCATGGCACTCAGCCCGCTCAGACACACTCCCGAGGCTTCTTTCTCATGGGAAGCACTGCTCCAACCTAGGAATGTGTCTGCAATGCTTGGAAAGTGCAGTGAGACACACAGCCCTGACTCTGCAATTGAGGCCCTCAGAGCAAGCCTGCAGCTCTGATGTCTGAGAAGCAAAACACTTGCTGCAAAGAGAGGCCTGAAAACACACTCTCTGTGGATGACTTTCCTTCCTCTAAGGAAGATAGTTTTCCCAGTCTCCTGCTTCCTGAATGTCACACAGCTGGAATGCGCTTGCTTGGAGGTCGTGATTCAGTGGCAATGACCCCTGAGGCCCTTTGCCCAGGGAGGGCTCCCACACTCACAGGCAAATCAAAGCAACTTCCAAGTGAGTCAGCTCTTCACATCAAGTGGCCAAAGTATTGGAGTTTTCAGGTTCAGTATTAGTCCTTCCAATGTATATTCAGACCTGATTTCCTTTAGGATGGAGTGGTTGCGTCTCCTTGTAGTCTAAGCGACCTACAAGCATCTTCTCCAACACCACAGTTCAAAAGCATCCAATTTTCAGCTGTCACTTTCTTTATAGTACATCTTTCATATCCATCCATGACATATGGAAAAACCATAGCCTTGACTGGATGGATCTTTGTTGGCAAAGCAACGTCTCGGCTTTTTAATATGCTGTCTAGTTTGGTCATCACTTTTCTTCCAAGTCATAAATATGTTTTAAGTTCATGGAGGCAGCCATCACCTGCAGTGATTTCCAAGCCCCCCAAAATAGTCTGCTGCTGTTTCCAATGTTTTCCCATCTATTTGCCATGAAGTGATGAGACTGGATGCAATGATTTTAGTTTTCTGAATGCTGAGCTTTAAGCTAACTTTTTCACTCTCCTCTTTCACTTTCATCAGGGAGACTCTTTAGTTCTTCTTCACTTTCTGCCATAAGGGTGGTGTCATCTGCATATCTGAGATTCTTGATATTTCTCCCAGCAATCTGGATTCCAGCGTGTGCTTCCTCCAGCCCAGTGTTTCTCATGATGTACTCTGCATATAAGTTAAATAAGCATGTGACAATATACAGCCTTGACATATTCCTTTTCCTATTTAGAACCAGTCTGTTGTTCCATGTCCAGTTCGAACTGTTTCTTCCTGACCTGCATACAGGTTTCTCAAGAGACAGGTCAGGTGGTCTGGTATTCCCATCTCTTTTCAGAATTTTTTCCCAGTTTATTGTGATCCACACAGTCAAAGGCTTTGGCATAGTCAATAAAGCAGAAATAGATGTTTTTTTTTCTGGAACTCTCTTGCTTTTTGAATGATCCAGTGGATGTTGGCAGTTTGATCTCTGGTTTCTCTGCATTTTTTAAATCCCTCTTGAACATTTGGAAGTTCACAGTTCATGTGAACTTGGAGAATTTTGAGCATTACTTTACTAGTGTGTGAGATGAGTGCAATTGTGCAGCAGCTTGAATATTCTTTGTCATTGCCTTTCTTTGGGATTGGAATGAAAACTGACCTAATGAATAGATGTTTTCAATTGCATATGCTGAAAAAAACTGGCTGTTCAGTTTTGAAGGAAAAAAAATCATTTTAACCCATTTTCTCTGAAGTGCAAGGCATATCATGGCCATCCCTGAATCATAAAGTCACCTTTTCTTTATGTAGTCATAGTTTCATGCCTAAATTATAGGCCAACTCGTGCTCAAATTGACTCTGATGTCAGGGGCAGATCAACTAATAAAAGCTTGGATTGTCCCTCTGGAGGAAAGTGAGATCTTGGTCCCACGAGAAGAATCTGAAGGGTTAAGAGAACTTGCAAGAGTGGGGAAAGCTTAGTCCATCCTACATGCTACCAAAATCTTAAATAAGGCTTATTTACTTTACCTGAAGTAAAAAAACAGATGATGAAAACAATTATAAATCAATTGAAAGGTAAAGAAACTCATAGTCTGTTATCAAAAATTGCATTCTAAGAAAAACTTTGTTCTCTTAACCTAGAGAGGAGACTAAATTCCATCTGGTACCAGCCTTACCAGAAGACAAACAAACAAACAAACAAATTATCGGTAAGCTTAAAAAAAGTATATTCCATATATCTTGAAGTAGCAGTATTTCTGCAAAGGCATCAGTGTGAAACCATAGAGGACATGGTTAAAACCTGATTAAATAGAAATTGACAATGTAATCTGGTCACTGCTGCGACTTGAAATGCTTTTAATATGATAACTGGAATTATAACTGACAGCATTTGACCAGGACATATCAGATTTTTCACGGATGTCAGATAATTTCTAGGATATCTATATTAGGAACTGAAGGAATCTTTGAACCTAGGAAAGAAAAACAACAGTCTCAAAGGCCCTTGCCTGAATCATCTATCAGCAAGGAATGTTCTTTGCAAGGATCGCCAAAGTGAAGGGAAATACACCGACCTGCCTCTGCAACTTTTGGTCCTTCTGAGCAGATCTGGAGGTCTCCCTTTGTATAAGCTAACCTGTTCCTTCCAAATAGAGGTTTGCAACACAAAACAAGTGGCCGCCTATTTCTTCCCCGAAGGAGGCTCTCTTTCCCCACATCCTGCGAACTCCCTTTCCCAGCCTCTGGAAAAGCGCTTCTTGCAGTTCCTTTCAGAAAATCCTATGGACGGAGAAGCCTGGTAGGCTGCAGTCCGTGGGGTCGCTGAGGGTCGGACACGACTGAGCGACTGCACTTTCATTTTCACTTTCATGCATTGGAGAAAGGCAATGGCAACCCACTTACTGTTCTTGCCTGGAGAATCCCAGGGACGGGGGAGCCTAGTGGGCTACCGTCTATGGCGTCGCACAGAGTCGAACACGACTGAAGCAACTTAGCAGCAGCAGCCAGCAGTTCCTTTCTTAGGGCAGTTATCCCTGAGATTGGGACCTGGAAAGGCAGAGCCACCTCCACACACACGTCTTTTCTGTCCCCTTTCCTCTGGAGGAGAGCTCTAGTGAGCCTTAGGCTCTGTCAGGAAAAATTCTTGGCTTTGACGGGATCACACCCGGTGTGTGAACCTGCATACCCGACCTAGGGGCCACAGGGCACCTGTTTTGCTTGAGTGGGTCCTGGAGGGGTGCAGCATAGCAAAGAGCTTAAAATCCATC
>NW_017206344.1:0-4920 GCF_001704415.2 Capra hircus | reverse complement strand
AACTCTGGAACTTCCAAAGGGTCCTTCACACCCTTGCTGCAACTCAGGAAATTCCCGACATACCCGTGTCTACTCGAGAGGAAGCACGAGAGTTCTGCCCACATCCAGAGGAGCCCGTTTCCGCCTTCCTAGCTCGAGAGGAGGAATCCTTTCCCTGCGTGGACGGGAAAGAATTCCCGGCGTTCCCGTCGCATTTCAAGAGGAGGCGCTCTCCACAGGAGGGCGAGAGGAACCAGGGTCGTGCCACCTTTCCCAGAGTCCCCCAGATGTCTCAGTCCATTCGAGGGAAACCTGTTTTCCTTGCACTGCCTCGACTTTCAAGCCGAGGATTGACTCACACCACGGTGGGCACGTGGACAGCCCTGTGGGAAAGCCTCGTGGGAAAGCCTCATGGGAAAGCTCGAGGGAAAGCCACAGATCGCATGAATCCACGCAAAGGGAAGCGTGACACTGCTGCTACAGCTCGGGAGGAAAGCGCACGTGCATGCCCCACTCGAGACGAGGACTGACTCCCCTGGGAGACTCCAGAAGTACCCCAAGATCCATGTCAAGCACTGGAGAGGAATCCTCAGGTTCCGTCACCGACTCCACACAAGGTCTTAGGCCCGGCATCGACAGGAGAGTAATCCCAAGAGGCCCCCGAGCAACGCACATGGGGACTGGCCTTTCTTGAAGCCACCAGTCTGGTCCTGAGGTCCCCGTCGTAAGTCGAGAGCACCTGCCGCAACTCGAGAAAATCCAGGAGGTTCTCCCCTCCAGGCGAGATGAGGCCCATTTCCGCTGAGGCGTCTCGAGGCTAATCACATCTAACCTCTGGAACTTCCAAGGGGCTCTTTCACAACCTTGCTGCAACTCAAGAAGTTCCCCGACATACCCGTCTCACTCGAGAGGAAGCACGAGTGCCCCGCCCTCATCCAGAGGGCCCCGTTTCTGCCTCCCTAGCTCGAGAGGAGGATCCTTTCCTGCGTGGTCGGGAAAAAATTCCCGGCGTTCCCGACGCATCTCAAGTGGAGGCGCTCTCCATAGGAAAGGCGAGAGGAACTCCAGGGTCGTGCCACCATTCAACGAGTCCCCAGATGTCTCAGTCCATTCCAGGGAAACCTGTTTTCCCAGCACTGCCTCGACTTTCATGCCGAGGATCGACTCACACCACGGTGACACGTGGGACAGCCCTGTGGGAAAGCCTCGTGGACAGCCTCGAGGGAAAGCCACAGATCCCTTGATCCACGCGACGGGAAGCGTGACACTGCTGCTACAGCAAGGGAGGAAAAGCGCACGTGCATGCCCCTACTCGACACGAGAACTGACTCCCCTGGGGAGAATCCAGAAATACCCCAAGATGCATGTCAGCCCTGGAGAGGAATCCTCAGGTTCCGGCCCCGACTCCACAGAAGGTCTTAGGCCCTGGCATCGACGGGAGAGGAACAGCGACAGACCCTCTAGCAACTCGCATGGGGACTGGCCTTTCCTGAGGTCACCAGAGTGGGTCCATGAGGTCCCGTCGTAAGTCAAGAGCACCTGCCGCAACTCGGTAAAATCCAGGAGGTTCTCCCCTGCAGGCGAGATGAGGCCCGTTTCCACTGAGGTGTCTCGAGGCTAATCACACTTGACCTCTGGAACTCCTGACCTCTGTTTTCCCATCTATTTGCCATGAAGTGATGAGACTGGATGCAATGATTTTAGTTTTTCTGAATGCTGAGCTTTAAGCTAACTTTTTCACTCTCCTCTTTCACTTTCATCTGGAGACTCTTTAGTTCTTCTTCACTTTCTGCCATAAGGGTGGTGTGTCATCTGCATATCTGAGATTATTGATATTTCTCCCAGCAATCTGGATTCCAGCATGTGCTTCCTCCAGCCCAGTGTTTCTCATGATGTAGTTTGCATATAAGTTAAATAAGCAGGGTGACAATATAGAGCCTTGACATATTCCTTTTCCTAGTTAGAACCAGTCTGTTGTTCCATGTCCAGTTCGAACTGTTTCTTCCTGACCTGCATACAGGTTTCTCAAGAGACAGGTCAGGTGGTCTGGTATTCCCATCTCTTTCAGAATTTTTCCCAGTTTATTGTGATCCACACAGTCAAAGGCTTTGGCATAGTCAATAAAGCAGAAATAGATGTCTTTTTTCTGGAACTCTCTTGCTTTTTCAATGATCCAGTGGATGTTGGCAGTTTGATCTCTGGTTTCTCTGCATGTTTTAAATCCCCTCTTGAACATTTGGAAGTTCACAGTTCATGTGAACTTGGAGAATTTTGAGCATTACTTTACTAGTGTGTGAGATGAGTGCAATTGTGCAGCAGCTTGAATATTCTTTGTCATTGCCTTTCTTTGGGATTGGAATGAAAACTGACCTAATGACTAGATGTTTTCAATTGCATATGCTGAAAGAACTGGCTGTGCAGTTTTGAAGAAAAAAAAATCATTTTAACCCATTTTCTCTGAAGTGCAAGGCATATCATGGCCATCCCTGAATCATAAAGTCACCTTTTCTTTATGTAGTCATAGTTTCATGCCTAAATTATAGGCCAACTCTGCTCAAATGGACTCTGATGTCAGGGGCAGATCAACTAATAAAAAAGCTTGGATTGTCCCTTGGAGGAAAGTGAGATCTTTGTCCACGAGAAGAATCTGAAGGGTTAAGGAACTTGCAAGAGTGGGAAAGCTTAGTCCATCCTACATGTACCAAAATCTTAAATAAGGCTTATTTACTTTACCGAAGTAAAAAAAACAGATGATGAAAACAATTATAAATCAATGAAAGGTAAAGAAATCCATAGTCTGTTATCAAAAATTGCATTCTAAGAAAACTTTGTTCTCTTAACCTAGAGAGGAGACTAAATTCCATCTGGTACCAGCTTACCAGAAGACAAACAAACAAACAAACAAATTATCGGTAAGCTTAAAAAAAGTATATTCCATATATCTTGAAGTAGCAGTATTTCTGCAAAGGCATCAGTGTGAAACCATAGAGGACATGGTTAAAACCTGATTAAATAGAAATTGACAATGTAATCTGGTCACTGCTGCGACTTGAAATGCTTTAATATGATAACTGGAATTATAACTGACAGCATTTGACCAGGACATATCAGATTTTCACGGATGTCAGATAATTTCTAGGATATCTATATTAGGAACTGAAGGAATCTTTGAACCTAGGAAAGAAAACAACAGTCTCAAAGGCCCTTGCTGAATCATCTATCAGCAAGGAATGTCTTTGCAAGGATCGCAAAGTGAAGGGAAAATACACCGACCTGCCTCTGCAACTTTGGTCCTCTGAGCAGATCTGGAGGTCTCCCTTTGTATAAGCTAACCTGTTCCTTCCAAATAGAGGTTTGCAACACAAAACAAGTGGCCGCCTATTCTTCCCCGAAGGAGGCTCTCTTTCCCCACATCCTGCGAACTCCCTTTCCCAGCCTCCTGGAAAAGCGCTTCTTGCAGTTCCTTTCAGAAAATCCTATGGACGGAGAAGCCTGGTAGGCTGCAGTCCGTGGGGTCGCTGAGGGTCGGACGCGACTGAGCGACTGCACTTTCATTTTCACTTTCATGCATTGGAGAAGGCAATGGCAACCCACTTACTGTTCTTGCCTGGAGAATCCCAGGGACGGGGGAGCCTAGTGGGCTACGTCTATGGCGTCGCACAGAGTCGAACACGACTGAAGCAACTTAGCAGCAGCAGCAGCAGCAGTTCCTTTCTTAGGGGCAGTTATCCCTGAGATTGGGACCTGGAAAGGCAGAGCCACCTCCACACACACGTCTTTTCTGTCCCCTTTCCTCTGGAGGAGAGCTCTAGTGAGCCTAGGTCTGTCAGGAAAATTCTTGGCTTTGACGGGATCCCACCCAGTGTGTGAACCTGCATACCCGACTAGGGGCCACAGGCACCTGTTTTGCTCGAGTGGGTCCTGGAGGGGTGCAGCATAGCAAGAGCTTAAAAAATCCATCCAATTTGTTTTTTTTTTTTTTTTTACCTCGGAGAGAACGAGTTTGCTCCACCTCCACCCTTTGGCAGTGTGGAGGGAAGAGGGCACCACCCTCTCCCAAAGGGGACATAGGGCCTACCAGGAGAGAAAGGCCCCTTGAGGAGCTGAGCCCAGGTAGGCAGCCAGTGATGTCAAGCACACTCCGCTGCTTGCTTCTTCATGGGCACTCCCACGATCTGCTAGGAATGTCTTTGCAAGGATCTCAAAGGGGAAGGGGAGATACATGGCCCTGTCTCTGGAACTTCAGTCCTCTGAGCAGATCTGGAGGTCTTGAGATGTATAAGCAACCTGTTCCTTCCAAATAGAGGCTTGCAAACACACCCCGGTGGTTGCTCTTCTTCCCGAAGAAGTCTTTCTTTCCCCACATGCTGCGAACTCCCTGTCCCAACGTCCAAGAATAGCGCTTCTTGCCATTCCTTTCTTAGAGGGCAGTTATCCCTGAGCTTGGGGCCGTAGGGAGTAGCCCCACACTCACAGGGAAAGGCAAAGACTCTCCATACATCTCCTCTATCCCCTTTTGCTCTGGAGGAGAGCTCTAGTGAGCTAGGTCTTTCAGGAAAATTCTTGGCTTGGACAGGATCTCACCCTGTTTGTGAACCTGCATACCCAACCAGGGGCCACAGAGCACCTGTTTTCAGTAAAGTGGGCCCTGAAAGGGTGCAGCCTAGCAAGAGCTTGAAAATCCAATCAATTGCTGTTTTGTACCTCTGACAGAGCAAGCTTGGCTCCACCCTTTGGCAGTGAGGAGAAAAGAGGCATGACACCCTCCCCAAGGGGACATGGGGCCTACTTCGAGAGGAAAGGCCCCTTGTGGAGCTGAGGCCAGGAAGGCACACAGTCGTGTCAAACACACTCCCACTGCTTGCTTCTTCAGGGGCACCCCGCTATCAGCTAGGAATGTCTTTGCAATGATCACAAAGGAAGGGGAGATACAGGGCCCTG
>NW_017206343.1:0-4921 GCF_001704415.2 Capra hircus | reverse complement strand
CTATTCTTCCCGAAGGAGGCTCTCTTTCCCCACATCCTGCGAACTCCCTTTCCCAGCCTCCTGGAAAAGCGCTTCTTGCAGTTCCTTTCAGAAAATCCTATGGACGGAGAGCCTGGTAGGCTGCAGTCCGTGGGTCGCTGAGGGTCGGACACGACTGAGCGACTGCACTTTCATTTTCACTTTCATGCATTGGAGAAGGCAATGGCAACCCACTTACTGTTCTTGCCTGGAGAATCCCAGGGACGGGGGAGCCTAGTGGGCTACCGTCTATGGCGTCGCACAGAGTTGAACACGACTGAAGCAACTTAACAGCAGCAGCAGCAGCAGTTCCTTTCTTAGGGGCAGTTATCCCTGAGATTGGGACCCTGGAAAGGCAGAGCCACCTCCACACACACGTCTTTTTGTCCCTTTCCTCTGGAGGAGAGCCTCAGTGAGCCTAGGTCTGTCAGGAAAATTCTTGGCTTTGACGGGATCACACCCGGTGTGTGAACCTGCATACCCGACCTAGGGGCCACAGGCACCTGTTTTGCTCGAGTGGGTCCTGGAGGGGTGCAGCATAGCAAGAGCTTAAAAATCCATCCAATTTGTCTTTTTTTTTTTACCTCGGAGAGAACGAGTTTGCTCCACCTCCACCTTTGGCAGTGTGGAGGGAAGAGGGCACCACCCTCTCCCAAAGGGGACATAGGCCTACCAGGAGAGAAAGGCCCCTTGAGGAGCTGAGCCCAGGTAGGCAGCCAGTGATGTCAAGCACACTCCCGCTGCTTGCTTCTTCATGGGCACTCCCACGATCTGCTAGGAATGTCTTTGCAAGGATCTCAAAGGGAAGGGAAGATACATGGCCCTGTCTCTGGAACTTCAGTCCTCTGAGCAGATCTGGAGGTCTTGAGTTGTATAAGCAAACCTGTTCCTTCCAAATAGAGGCTTGCAAACACACCCCCGGTGGTTGCCTCTTCTTCCCCGAAGAAGTCTTTCTTTCCCCAAATGCTGCGAACTCCCTGTCCCAACCTCCAAGAATAGCGCTTCTTGCCATTCCTTTCTTAGAGGCAGTTATCTGAGCTGGGCCGTAGGGAGTAGCCCCACACTCACAGGGAAAGGCAAAGACTCCTCCATACATCTCCTCTATCCCCTTTGCTCCGGAGGGAGCTCTAGTGAGCCTAGGTCTTTCAGGAAAATTCTTGGCTTGGACAGGATCTCACCCTGTTTGTGAACCTGCATACCCAACCAGGGGCCACAGAGCACCTGTTTCAGTAAAGTGGGCCCTGGGGTGCAGCCTAGCAAGAGCTTGAAAATCCATTCAATTGCTGTTTTTGTACCTCTGACAGAGCGAGCTTGGCTCCACCCTTTGGCAGTGAGGAGAAAAGAGGCATGACACCCTCCCCAAGGGGACATGGGGCCTACTTCGAGAGGAAGCTGCAACTCGAGAAAATCCAGGAGGTTCTCCCTCCAGGCGAGATGAGGCCCATTTCCGCTGAGGCGTCTCGAGGCTAATCACAACTAACCTCTGGAACTTCGAAAGGGTCCTTCACACCCTTGCTGCAAGTCAAGAAGTTCTCCGACATACCCATCTCCACTCGAGAGGAAGGACGAGGGTCCCACCCACATCCAGCGGAGCCCCGTTTCCGCCTCGTAGCTCGAGAAGAGGGATCCTTTCCCTTCGTCGTCGGGAAAGAATTCCCGGGCTTCCCGTCGCATCTCAAGAGGAGGCACTCTCCACAGGAAAGGCGAGAGGAACTCCAGGGCCTTGCCAGCATTCCAAGAGTCCCCAGATGTCTCCGTCCATTCCAGAAGAACCTGCTTTCCCTTCACTGCCTCGACGTTCACGCCGAGGATAGACTCACACCACCGTGACATGTGGGACAGCCCTGTTCGAAAGCCTCGTGGGAAAGCCTCGATGCAAAGCGACTGATCCCTTGAACCACATGTCGGCAAGCGTGACACTGCTGCTACAGCTTGTGAGGAAATCGCAGGTGTATGCCCCCACACGAGATGAGGACTGACTCCCATGGTGAGACTCCAGAAGTATGGAAAGATTCATGTCAGCACTGGAGAGGCATCCTCAGGGTCTGGCCCCGACTCCACACAAGGTCTTAGGCACCGGCATCGATGGGAGAGGAATCCCTATAGGCCCCATGGTAACTCGCATGGGGACTGGCCTTTCCTGAGGCCACCAGAGCGATCCCTGAGGTCCCGTCGTAACTCGAGAGCACCTACCACAACTCGGTAAAATCCAGGAGGTTCTCCCCTCCAGGCGAGATGAGGCCCATTTCCGCTGAGGTGTCTCGAGGCTAATCACACCTAACCTGTGGAACTTCCAAAGGGTCCTTCACACCCTTGCTGCAACTCAAGAAGTTCCCCGACAAACCCGTCTTCACTCGAGAGGAAGCACGGGGTCCCGCCCACATCCAGAGGAGCCCCATTTCCGCCTCGTAGGTCGAAATGAGGGATCCTTTCACTGCTTCATCGGGAAAGGATTCCCGCCGTTCCCGCCGCATCTCAAGAGGAGGCGCTCTCAACAGGAAAAGCGAGAGAAACCCCAGTGTCGTGCCACAATTCCAAGGGACCCCCAGATGTCAGTCCATTCCAGAGGAACTTGCTTTCCCTGCACTGACTCTACTTTCACGCCGAGGATCCACTCACTACACCATGGAACGTGGTCAGCCCTGTGGGAAAGCCTCGTTGGAAAGCCTCGAGGGAAAGCCACAGATCCCTTGATCCACGCGACGGGAAGTGTGACACTGCTGCTACAGTTCCTGAGGAGAGCTCACGTGCATGCCCCCACATGAGATGAGCACAGACTCCCCAGGGGAAACTCCAGAAGTAAGCCAAGATCCATGTCAGCACTGAAGAGGAATCCTCCGGTTCCAGCCCCGACTCCACAAAAGGTCTTAGGCCCCGACATCGACCGGAGAGGAATCCCGAAAGGCGCCCTTGCAACTCCCATGGGCACTGGCCTTTCCTGAGGCCACCAGAGCGGGTCCCTGAGGTCCCTGTCGTAACTCGAGAGACCCTGCCCAACTCTGGAAAATCCAGGAGGTTCTCCCCTCCAGGCGAGATAAGGCCCATTTCCTCTGAGGCGTCTGGAGGCTCATCACACCTAAATTCTGGAAATTCAAAAGGGTCCTTGCTGCAACTCAAGAAGTTCCCCGACATACCCGTCGCCACTCGAGAGGAAGCACGAGGGTCCCGCCCACATCCAGAGGAGACGCCGTTTTGGTATCGAAGCTCGAGATGAGGGATCCTTTCCCTGCTTGGTCAGGAAATAATACACGCCATTCCGCTCGCATTTCAAGGGGAAGCGCTCTCCACAGGAAAGGCGAGAGGAACTCCAGGGTCGAGCCACCATTCACAGAGTCACCCAGATGTCTCAGTCCATTCCAGAGGAAACTGTTTTTCCTGCACTGCCTCGAATTTCACGGCGAGGATCGACTCAAACCACGGTGGCACGTGGGATAGCCCTGTGGGAAAGCCTCGTGGGAAATCCTCTTGGGAAAGCCTCGAGGGAAAGCCACAGATCCATTGATCCACGCGAAGGGAAGCATGACACTGCTGCTACATCTCGGGAGGAAAGCGCACGTGCATGTCCCCACTCGAGACAAGGACTGACTCCCCTGGGGAGACTCCAGAAGTATCCCAAGATCCATGTCAGCACTGGAGAGGAATCCTCAGGTTCTGGCACCATCTCCACACAAGGTCTTAGGCCCCGGCATCGACGGGAGGAATTCTGAGAGCCACCGAGCAACTCGCATGGGGAGTGGCCTTTCCTAAGGCCACCAGAGCGGGTCCTGAGGTCCCGTCGTAAGTCGAGAGCACCTGCCGCAACTCGAGAAAATCCAGGATGTTCTCCCTCCGGGCGAGATGAGGCGCATTTCCGTTGAGGCGTCTCGAGGCTAATCACACCTAACCTAAGGAACTTTCAAAGGGTTCTTCACACCCTTGCTGCACTCAAGAAGTTCCCCGACATACCCGTCTCCATTCGAGAGGAAGCACGAGAGTCCCGCCCACATCCAGAGGAGCCCCTATTCTGCCTCCTAGCTCGAGTCGGGGATCCTTTTCCTGCGTGTTTGGGAAAGAATTCCCGGTGTTTCCGTCGCATCTCAAGAGGAGGCGCTCTCCACAGGAAAGGCAAGAGGAACTGCAGGGTCGTGCCACCATTCCCACAGTCCCCAGATGTCTCAGTCCATTCCAGGGAAACCTGTTTTCCCTGCACTGCCACGATTTTCAAGCCGAGGATCGACTCTCACCATGGTTCCACGTGGGACAGCCCTGTGGGAAAGCCTCGTGGGAAAGCCTCGTGGAAAGCCTCGAGCGAAAGCCACAGATCCCTTGATCCACGTGAAGGGAAAGTGGCACTGCTCCTACAGATCGGGAGGAAGCGCACGTGCATGCCCCACTCGAGACGAGGACTGACTGCACTGAGGAGACTCCAGAAGTACCCCAAGATCCATGTCAGCACTGGAGAAGAATCCTCAGGTTCCGTCACTGACTCACACAAGATCTTAGGCCCGGCATCGACGGGAGAAGAATCCCGAGAGGCCCCGAACAACTCGCATGGGGACTGGCCTTTCCTGAGGCCACCAGAGCGGGTCCCTGAGGTCCCAGTCGTAAGTCGAGGGCACCTGCCGCAACTCGAGAAAATCCAGGAGGTTCTCCCTTCCAGGCGAGATGAGGCCCATTTCCGCTGAGGCGTTTCGAGGCTAATCACACCTAACCTCTGGAACTTCCAAAAGGGTCCTTCACACCCTTGCTGCAACTCAAGAAGTTCCCCGACATACCCATCTCCACTCGAGAGAAGCACGAGAGTCCGCCCACATCCAGAGGACCCGTTTTCCGCCTCCTAGCTCGAGGAGGTATCCTTTCCCTGGATGCTCGGGGAAAGAATCCGACGTTCAGGTCGCATCTCAAGGGAGGCGCTCTCCACAGG
>NW_017206342.1:0-4922 GCF_001704415.2 Capra hircus | reverse complement strand
TTATTCAGGGCAACTTCCCTGAGCCCGGGGCATAAAGGCAGCTGAATAATGACCTCCAAGAAGCGCTTTTCCAACTGG
This sequence comes from Capra hircus, assembly GCF_001704415.2. NCBI lineage: Eukaryota > Metazoa > Chordata > Mammalia > Artiodactyla > Bovidae > Capra > Capra hircus. Next base: position 4,844 of record NW_017206342.1, on the reverse strand, counting down.
CTGAGACGTGGAGTTCTCAGGATGCAGGGAAAGCGAGTGTCCTTCGGGGAAGCAAAGGCAGTCACCTGTTATCATGACTTACTAGAATAGTAGGTACCTTCTCCGTTGGGCAGAGGCCTTCCCTACCTGATCTGAAAAAGAAAATGAAGTAGCTCGCTGATTTGAGAAATAATTCCAGACTTGGGTTTCCAACCAGTATAGAATCCGACAATGGCCCTGTCTTTGTAGCCGCGTTAATTAACAGGTATGTGAAGCTCTAAATATCAGTGGAAATTACATACAGCATATAGGCCCCAGTGTTCTGGAATGGTGGAAAGAAACAACCAAACTCTTGAAGAGACACTTTCAAAATGGATCATAGAGACTGACTGTACATGGATGGGCTTGCTTCCGGCAGACTTACTCATATTACGGGTAACCGCACGTTCCCATAGTTGTTGTCCTTATGAAATTTTCTATGGGAGACCCCCTCCCACAGTGAGGCAGGTGTTAGCAGATTTGCCACAAGTAAGGGGGTGGATTTCACAGCAGATGGAACAATTAGGTAAGGTAATAAATCAGGTAACTAAGTTTGTATAAAAAAGAATATCATTCCCCCTTGAGGAACAGATTCATGAATTTGTGCTCAGTGATCAGGTGTGGCTCAATGACTGGAAACACAATTCCTTGCCTGACATCGGAAAGGTCCTTATACTGTTGTTTTAGCCACAATTCTGAAAGAGATGGGAATACCAGACCACCTAACCTGCCTCTTGAGAAATCTGGATGAAGGTCAGGAGGCAACAGTTAGGGCAGGACATGGAACAACAGACTGGTTCCAAAAAGGAAAAGGAGTATGTCAAGGCTGTATATCGTCACCCCTGTTTATTTAACTTATATGCAGAGTACATCATGAAAAATGCTGGGATGGAAGATACATGAGCTGGAATCAAGATTGCCGGTAGAAATATCAATAAACTTAGATATGCAGATGACACCACCATTATGGCAGAATGTGAAGAGGAACGGGTATGTCGGGAACTTCTTGAGTTGCAGCAAGGGTGTGAAGGACCCTTTGGAAGTTCCAGAGGTTAGGTGTGGTTAGTCTCAAGATGCCTCAGCGGAAATGGGCCTCATGTCGCCTGGAATGGAGAGGCTCCTGGATATTCCCTAGTTTCAGCAGGTGCTCTCGAGTTACGACGGGGACTTCAGGGACCCGCTCTCGCGGCCACAGGAAAGGCCAGTCATCATGCGTGTTCCTAGGGGGCCTCTCGTGATTCCTCTCCCATCGATGCCGGGGCCTAAGACCTTGTGTGGAGTCCGGGGCCGGAACCTGAGGATTCCTCTCCAGTACTGACATGGATTTTGGGGTACTTCTGGAGTCTCCACAAGGGAGTGAGGCCTCATCTCGAGTGGGGAATGAGCGTGTCCTTTCTTCCCATGCTGTAGCAGCAGTGTCACGCTTCCCCTTGCGTGGACCAAGGGATCTGTGGCTTTCCCTCGAGTCTTTCCCACGAGGTTTTCCCCCAGCGCTGTCCCACGTGCACGGTGGTGTGAGTCGATCCTCGGCGTGAAAGGCCGAGGCAGTGAAGGGAAAACAAGTTCCTGTGGAATGGACTGAGACGTCTCGGGGAGTCTCGGAATGGTGGCACGACCCTGCAGTTCCTTCTCCCCTTTCCTTTGGAGAGGCGCTCCCGTTGAGATGCGATGGGAATGCCGGGAATTCTTTCCGGACCAAGCAGGGAAAGGATCCCTCATCTCGAGCTACGAGGCGGAAACGGAGCTCCTCTCGATGTGGCCGGACCTCGTGCTCCTCTTGAATGGAGACGGGTATGTCGGGGAACTTCTTGAGTTGCAGCATGACTGTGAAAGACTCTTTGAAGTTCAGAGGTCACTGTGATTAGCCTCGAGACACTCAGTGGAAAGGCCTCATCTCGCCTGGAGGGGAGAACCTCCTGGATTTTACTGATTGCGGCAGGTGCTCCGTTTCCGCCTCGTAGCTCGAGATGAGGGATCCTTTCCCTGCTTGGTCCGGAAAGAATTCCCGGCATTCCATCGCATCTCAACGGGAGGCGCTCTCCAAAGGAAAGGGGAGAGGAACTGCAGGGTCGTGCACCATTCCGAGACTCCCCGAGACGTCTCAGTCCATTCACAGGAACTTGTTTTCCCTTCACTGCCTCGGCTTTCACGCCGAGGATCGACTCACACCACCGTGGCACGTGGACAGCGCTGGGGGAAAACCTCGTGGGAAAGACTCGAGGGAAAGCCACAGATCCTTGGTCCACGCAAGGGGAAGCGTGACACTGCGCTACAGCATGGGAAGAAAGGACACGCTCATTCCCCACTCGAGATGAGGCCTCACTCCCTTGTGGAGACTCCAGAAGTACCCAAAATCCATGTCAGTACTGGAGAGGAATCCTCAGGTTCCGGCCCCGACTCCACACAAGGTCTTAGGCCCCGCATCGATGGGAGAGGAATCACGAGAGGCCCCCTAGGAACACGCATGATGACTGGCTTTCCTGTGGCCGCGAGAGCGGGTCCCTGAAGTCCCCGTCGTAACTCGAGAGCACCTGCTGAAACTAGGGAATATCCAGGAGCCTCTCCATTCCAGGCGACATGAGGCCCATTTCCGCTGAGGCATCTTGAGACTAACCACACCTAACCTCTGGAACTTCCAAAGGGTCCTTCACACCTTGCTGGCAACTCAAGAAGTTCCCCGACATACCCGTTCCTCTTCACATTCTGCCATAATGGTGGTGTCATCTGCATATCTAAGTTTATTGATATTTCTACCGGCAATCTTGATTCCAGCTCATGTATCTTCCATCCCAGCATTTTTCATGATGTACTCTGCATATAAGTTAAATAAACAGGGTGACGATATACAGCCTTGACATACTCCTTTTCCTTTTTGGAACCAGTCTGTTGTTCCATGTCCTGCCTCTAACTGTTGCCTCCTGACCTTCATCCAGATTTCTCAAGAGGCAGGTTAGGTGGTCTGGTATTCCATCTCTTTCAGAATTGTGGCTAAAACAACAGTATAAGGACCTTTCCGATGTCAGGCCAAGGAATTGTGTTTCCAGTCATTGAGCCACACCTGATCACTGAGCACAAATTCATGAATCTGTTCCTCAAGGGGGAATGATATTCTTTTTTATACAAACTTAGTTACCTGATTTATTACCTTACCTAATTGTTCCATCTGCTGTGAAATCCCACCCCCTTACTTGTGGCAAATCTGCTAACACCTGCCTCACTGTGGGAGGGGGTCTCCATAGAAAATTTCATAAGGACAACAACTATGGGAACGTGCGGTAACCCATAATATGAGTAAGTCTGCCGGAAGCAAGCCCATCCATGTACAGTCAGTCTCTATGATCCATTTTGAAAGTGTCTCTTCAGAGTTTGGTTGTTTCTTTCCACCATTCCAGAACACTGGGGCCTATATGCTGTATGTAATTTCCACTGATATTTAGAGCTTCACATACCTGTTAATTAACGCGGCTACAAAGACAGGGCCATTGTCGGATTCTATACTGGTTGGAAAACCCAAGTCTGGGAATTATTCTCAAATCAGCGAGCTACTTCATTTTCTTTTTCAGATCAGGTTAGGGAAGGCCTCTGCCCAACCGGAGAAGGTACCTACTATTCTAGTAAGTCATGATAACAGGTGACTGCCTTTGCTTCCCCGAAGGACACTCGCTTTCCCTGCATCCTGAGAACTCCACGTCTCAGCCAGTTGGAAAAGCGCTTCTTGGAGGTCATTATTCAGGGGCAATTTCCCCTGGAGCCCGGGGCCATAGGGAGCGGCTCCACACTCCCAGGGAAAGGCAGAGCCACAGCCACACATCTGTCCCATCCCTTTTGCTCTGTAGGAGAGCTCTAGTGAGCCTAGGTCTGTCAGGAAAATTCTTGGCTCCTATGGGGACACATTCTATGTGTGAAACTGCATCCAGGACCTAGGGCCACAGGGCGCCTGTTTCTCTCGGGGCGAGGGGTGGGGGGCCTGAAGCAGTGCGGCCCAGCAACAGCTTCCACATCCATCCAATTGCTCTTTTCTTACCTCTGATAGAACTAGCTTTGTTCCAGCCTTTGGCAATTTGGAGGCAAGCGGCCCCACTTCCTCCCCAAGGAGGCATGGGACCTAATTTGAGTGGAAAGGCCCCTCACGGAGCTGAACCCAGGAAGGCACCCAGTCATGTCTGACACATTCCTGCATCTGCTTCTTCATGAGCAATACCGCTATAAGCTAGGAATGTCTTTCCAAGGCTCAGAGAAGGACAGGGGAGATGCATGGTGCTGCCTCTGGAATTTCGGTCCTCTGAGCAGACCTGGAGGTCTCCCCTTGAAGAAGCTAACCAGTTTCTTCCAAATACAGGCTTGCAAACACACACTGGGTGGCTGCCTCTTCTTCCCTGAAGGACGATCACTTTCCCCCGCATCCTGTGAACTCTGCATCCCAGCCTGCTGGAAAAGCGCTTCTTGGAGGTCATTTTTCAGGGACAATTTTCCCTGGAGCCCGGGCTGTAGGGAGGGCCCATGCTCGCTGGGAAAGGGCAGAGTCACATCCACAGTCTGTTCTACCCCTTTTGCCCTGTGGGAGAGCTCTAGTGAGCCTAGGTCTGTCAGGAAAATTCTTGGCTCCTATGGGGACACACCTGTGTGTTAACCTGCATATCGGACCTAGGGCCACAGGGCCTGTTCCTCTCGGGGGGGACCCTGAAGTGGTGCGGCCCAGCAACAGCCTGAACATCCATCCGATTGCTCTTTTCTTCCTTCTGATAGAGCTAGCTTTGCGCTTCCTCGCCTTTGGGCATTTCAGGAAGCCAGGGGGAGCCCCACCGCTGTTGTCCTGGGGTCTATTG
>NW_017206341.1:0-18369 GCF_001704415.2 Capra hircus | reverse complement strand
CCTTGCCTGGGGTCCATTGGAGGTGCAAGGTGCCCTCGACCAGGTGACCCCAGCATGACACCTGGCCCCCTCAGACACACTCCCGCAGCCTGCTTCCCATGGGCAGGACTGCTCTCACCTAGGAATGTGTTTGCAAGGCCAGGAAACTGCAGGGAGACACACAAGGCCCTGATTCTGGCATTGAGTCTGTTGGAACAGGCCTGCAGGTCTTCTGTCTAACAAGCCAAACACTTGCTGCAAGATACAGGCCTGAAAACACACTCTTGGGCTGCCTTTCCTTCCTCCAAGGAAGAGAGTTTTCTCAGCCTCCTGTGGGCTGAGAGTCACAGGGCTGAAAAGCACTTGCTGGGAGATTATTTTTCATTGGCCATGGCCCCTGAGGCCCTGTGCTCAGGGAGGGCTCCCTCCCTCCCAGGGAAAGTCAAAGGAAGCTCCAAACGGCTGTTCAATCATGTTTCTGAGAGAGTCATTGCCAAGGCAGGTTTCTAAGAAGTTCAAGGGTCCCCAAGGAGAGAGGGGTCTAGAATTCTCAAGGAGGAAGAAAGGACAAACTGTTTTCCCTCTACATTCCTTAGGATTATATAACAATCATGCATCCTTCTTGAGGACGGTCTCTGGAAAAAGCCTTCTGGCTAATCCTGTTATCTTAAAATGTCAATTATGGGAGTAGGTCTAGTGAGTCTTTACAACCTCCAGACATTCTTTTGTTCGTTGTCATAACTTATTGGAGAGTATATAACTCCATTACCAACACTAGCAAGGGGTACGCTTTCTGCCCCTTGTGATGTCTCTGTCAGAAGCTTTCTCTATCTCCTTTATACTTTAATAAAACTCTATTGCACAAAAGCTCTGAGCAATCAAGCCTCGTCTTGGGCCCTGGATTGAATTCTTCTCCTCCATAAGCCAAGAATCCCAGCATCTTTTCGTGGTTCAGCAACAATATTTCATTTCCTCTGCAGGAGAGAGCTAGTGAGCTTAGGTCTGTCTGGAACATTCTTGGATCCTGTGGGGAAAATATCCTGTGCACACATCTGGATACTGGGCCTAGAGGCCAAAATTTGCATTTCTTTCCCGGGGAGCCCTAACGTGGTGTGACTTAGCAACTGCTTGAAAATCCATCCCATTGCTGTTTTCCTCCTTCTGACAGAGCTAGCTTTGTTCCCTGCTTTGGGATATCTCAACCGAAGGGCCGGTCCATAGCTACTAGCCTGGGGCCCATTGGATGTGCAAGGTGCCCTCGACTAGGTGACCCTAGCATGGCACTCAGCCCGCTCAGACACACTCCCGAGGCTTCTTTCTCATGGGAAGCACTGCTCCAACCTAGGAATGTGTCTGCAATGCTTGGAAAGTGCAGTGAGACACACAGCCCTGACTCTGCAATTGAGGCCCTCAGAGCAAGCCTGCAGCTCTGATGTCTGAGAAGCAAAACACTTGCTGCAAAGAGAGGCCTGAAAACACACTCTCTGTGGATGACTTTCGTTCCTCTAAGGAAGATAGTTTTCCCAGTCTCCTGCTTCCTGAATGTCACACAGCTGGGATGCGCTTGCTTGGAGGTCGTGATTCAGTGGCAATGACCCCTGAGGCCCTTTGCCCAGGGAGGGCTCCCACACTCACAGGAAAATCAAAGCAACTTCCAAGTGAGTCAGCTCTTCACATCAAATGGCCAAAGTATTGGAGTTTCAGGTTCAGTATTAGTCCTTCCAATGTATATTCAGACCTGATTTCCTTTAGGACGGAGTGGTTGCATCTCCTTGTAGTCTAAGCGACCTACAAGCATCTTCTCCAACACCACAGTTCAAAAGCATCCAATTTTCAGCTGTCATTTTCTTTATAGTACATCTTTCATATCCATCCATGACATATGGAAAAACCATAGCCTTGACTGGATGGATCGTTGTTGGCAAAGCAACGTCTCGGCTTTTTAATATGCATGTACTATTTTGGGGGGCTTGGAAATCACTGCAGGTGATGGCTGCCTCCATGAACTTAAAACATATTTATTGACTTGGAAGAAAAGTGATGCACCCAAAACTAGACAGCATATTAAAAAGCCGAGACGTTGCTTTGCCAACAACGATCCATCCAGTCAAGGCTATGGTTTTTCCATATGTCATGGATGGATATGAAAGATGTACTATAAAGAAAATGACAGCTGAAAATTGGATGCTTTTGAACTGTGGTGTTGGAGAAGATGCTTGTAGGTCGCTTAGACTACAAGGAGATGCAACCACTCCGTCCTAAAGGAAATCAGGTCTGAATATACATTGGAAGGACTAATACTGAACCTGAAACTCCAATACTTTGGCCATTTGATGTGAAGAGCTGACTCACTTGGAAGTTGCTTTGATTTTCCTGTGAGTGTGGGAGCCCTCCCTGGGCAAAGGGCCTCAGGGGTCATTGCCACTGAATCACGACCTCCAAGCAAGCGCATCCCAGCTGTGTGACATTCAGGAAGCAGGAGACTGGGAAAACTATCTTCCTTAGAGGAACGAAAGTCATCCACAGAGAGTGTGTTTTCAGGCCTCTCTTTGCAGCAAGTGTTTTGCTTCTCAGACATCAGAGCTGCAGGCTTGCTCTGAGGGCCTCAATTGCAGAGTCAGGGCTGTGTGTCTCACTGCACTTTCCAAGCATTGCAGACACATTCCTAGGTTGGAGCAGTGCTTCCCATGAGAAAGAAGCCTCGGGAGTGTGTCTGAGCGGGCTGAGTGCCATGCTAGGGTCACCTAGTCGAGGGCACCTTGCACATCCAATGGGCCCCAGGCGTAGTAGCTATGGACCGGCCCTTCGGTTGAGATATCCCAAAGCAGGGAACAAAGCTAGCTCTGTCAGAAGGAGGAAAACAGCAATGGGATGGATTTTCAAGCAGTTGCTAAGTCACACCACGTTAGGGCTCCCCGGGAAAGAAATGCAAATTTTGGCCTCTAGGCCCAGTATCCAGATGTGTGCACAGGATATTTTCCCCACAGGATCCAAGAATGTTCCAGACAGACCTAAGCTCACTAGCTCTCTCCTGCAGAGGAAATGAAATATTGTTGCTGAACCACGAAAAGATGCTGGGATTCTTGGCTTATGGAGGAGAAGAATTCAATCCAGGGCCCAAGACGAGGCTTGATTGCTCAGAGCTTTTGTGCAATAGAGTTTTATTAAAGTATAAAGGAGATAGAGAAAGCTTCTGACAGAGACATCACAAGGGGCAGAAAGCGTACCCCCTTGCTAGTGTTGGTAATGGAGTTATATACTCTCCAATAAGTTATGACAACGAACAAAAGAATGTCTGGAGGTTGTAAAGACTCACTAGACCTACTCCCATAATTGACATTTTAAGATAACAGGATTAGCCAGAAGGCTTTTTCCAGAGACCGTCCTCAAGAAGGATGCATGATTGTTATATAATCCTAAGGAATGTAGAGGGGAAAACAGTTTGTCCTTCCTTCCTCCCTTGAGAATTCTAGACCCCTCTCTCCTTGGGGACCCTTGAACTTCTTAGAAACCTGCCTGGGCAATGACTCTCTCAGAAACTTGAATTGAACAGCCGTTTGGAGCTTCCTTTGACTTTCCCTGGAGGGAGGGAGCCCTCCCTGAGCACAGGGCCTCAGGGGCCATGGCCAATGAAAAATAATCTCCCAGCAAGTGCTTTTCAGCCCCTGTGTGGGCTCTCAGCCCACAGGAGTCTGAGAAAACTCTCTTCCTTGGAGGAAGGAAAGGCAGCCCAAGAGTGTGTTTTCAGGCCTGTATCTTGCAGCAAGTGTTTGGCTTGTTAGACAGAAGACCTGCAGGCCTGTTCCAACAGACTCAATGCCCAGAATCAGGGTCTTGTGTCTCCCTGCAGTTTCCTGGCCTTGCAAACACATTCCTAGGTGAGAGCAGTCCTGCCCATGGGGAAGCAGGCTGCGGGGAGTGTGTCTGAGGGGGCCAGGTGTCATGCTGGGGTCACCTGGTCGAGGGCACCTTGCCGCCTCCAATGGACCCCAGGCAAGGAGTTGCAGGCCACCACCTTGCTTCTGAAATCCCCAAATGGGGAGCAAAGCTCGCTCTGTCAGAGGGAAGAAAACAGCAACAGGATGGATTTTCAAGCAGTTGCTAGGCTGTACTGCGTTAGGGCTCCAAGGAAGGAAAATGCGAATTTTAGCCCCTACGACTGGTATCCAGGTGGGCTCCCAGGATGATTTCCCCGCAGGATCCAAGAACGTTCCAGACAGACCTGGGCTCACTAGCTCCCTCCTGCAGAGGAAACATGATAGAACAGCTGTTTGGAGGTTGCTTTGACTTTCCCGGGAGGGTAGCATCCCTCCCTGGGTGGCAGGGCATCAGGGGCCATTGCCGCTGAGAAATGCCTCTAAGCCAGATCTTTCCAGCCTTGTATGACTCCAGCACGGAGGAGACTGGAAAAGCTCTCTTCCTTGGAGGGAAGGAAAGGCAGCCCCAGAGAGTGTGTTTTCACACCTGTATCTTGCAGCAAGTGTTTGGCGTCTCAGACGTCAGACCTCCAGGCCTGCTCCAACGGCCTCAGTTCCAGAGTCAGGGCCGTGTGTCTCCCTGCATTTTCTGAGCCTTGGGAACACATTCCTAGGTCAGAACAGTCCTGCCCATGGGGAAGGAGGCTGCGGGAGTGTGTCTGAGGGGGTCGGGTGCCATGCTGGGTCCAATAGACCGGTACCTCCAATAGACCCCAGGACAACAGCGGTGGGGCTCCCCCTGGCTTCCGAAATGCCAAAGCGAGAAGCAAAGCTAGCTCTATCAGAAGGAAGAAAAGAGCAATCGGATGGATGTTCAGGCTGTTGCTGGCCGCACCACTTCAGGGTCCCCCCGAGAGGAACAGGCGCCCTGTGGCCCCTAGGTCCGATATGCAGGTTAACACACAGGGTGTGTCCCCATAGGAGCCAAGAATTTTCCTGACAGACCTAGGCTCACTAGAGCTCTCCTACAGGGCAAAAGGGGTAGAACAGACTGTGGATGTGACTCTGCCTTTCCCAGCGAGCATGGGGCCCTCCCTACAGCCCCGGGCTCCACGGAAAATTGTCCCTGAAAAATGACCTCCAAGAAGCGCTTTTCCAGCAGGCTGGGATGCAGAGTTCACAGGATGCGGGGGAAAGTGATCGTCCTTCAGGGAAGAAGAGGCAGCCACACCAGTGTGTGTTTGCAAGCCTGTATTTGGAAGAAAACTGGTTAGCTTCTTCAAGGGGAGACCTCCAGGTCTGCTCAGAGGACCCGAAATTCCAGAGGCAGCACCATGCATCTCCCCTGTCCTTTCTGAGCCTTGGAAAGACATTCCTAGCTTATAGCGGTATTGCTCATGAAGAAGCAGGATGCAGGAATGTGTCAGACATGACTGGGTGCCTTCCTGGGTTCAGCTCCGTGAGGGGCCCTTTCCACTCAAAGTAGGTCCCATGCCTCCTTGGGGAGGAAGTGGGGCCCACTTGCCTCCAAATTGCCAAAGGCTGGGAACAAAGGCTAGTTCTATCAGAGGTAAGAAAAGAGCAATTGGATGGATGTGGAAGCTGTTGCTGGGCCGCACTGCTTCAGGCCCCCCACCCCTCCGCCCCTGAGAGAAACAGGCGCCCTGTGGCCCCCTAGGTCCTGGATGCAGTTTCACACATAGAATGTGTCCCCATAGGAGCCAAGAATTTTTCCTGACAGACCTAGGCTCACTAGAGCTCTCCTACAGAGCCAAAGGGGATGGGACAGATGTGTGGCTGTGGCTCTGCCTTTCCCTGGGAGTGTGGAGCCGCTCCCTAGGGGCCCCGGGCTCCAGGGGAAATTGCCCCCTGAATAATGACCTCCAAGAAGCGCTTTTCCAACTGGCTGAGACGTGGAGTTCTCAGGATGCAGGGAAAGCGAGTGTCCTTCGGGGAAGCAAAGGCAGTCACCTGTTATCATGACTTACTAGAATAGTAGGTACCTTCTCCGGTTGGGCAGAGGCCTTCCCTACCTGATTGAAAAAGAAAACGAAGTAGCTCGCTGATTTGAGAAATAATTCCCAGACTTGGGTTTCCAACCAGTATAGAATCCGACAATGGCCCTGTCTTTGTAGCTGCGTTAAATTAACAGGTATGTGAAGCTCTAAATATCAGTGGAAATTACATACAGCATATAGGCCCCAGTGTTCTGGAATGGTGGAAAGAAACAACCAAACTCTTGAAGAGACACTTTCAAAATGGATCATAGAGACTGACTGTACATGGATGGGCTTGTTTCCGGCAGACTTACTCATATTACGGGTAACCGCACGTTCCCATAGTTGTTGTCCTTATGAAATTTTCTATGGAAGACCCCCTCCCACAGTGAGGCAGGTGTTAGCAGATTTGCCACAAGTAAGGGGGTGGGATTTCACAGCAGATGGAACAATTAGGTAAGGTAATAAATCAGGTAACTAAGTTTGTATAAAAAAGAATATCATTCCCCCTTGAGGAACAGATTCATGAATTTGTGCTCAGTGATCAGGTGTGGCTCAATGACTGGAAACACAATTCCTTGGCCTGACATCGGAAAGGTCCTTATACTGTTGTTTTAGCCACAATTCTGAAAGAGACGGGAATACCAGACCACCTAACCTGCCTCTTGAGAAATCTGGATGAAGGTCAGGAAGCAACAGTTAGAGTAGGACATGGAACAACAGACTGGTTCCAAAAAGGAAAAGGAGTATGCAAAGGCTGTATATTGTCACCCTGTTTATTTAACTTCTATGCAGAGTACATCAAGAAAAATGCTGGGATGGAAGATACATGAGCTGGAATCAAGATTGCAGGTAGAAATATCAATAAACTTAGATATGCAGATGACACCACCATTATGGCTGAATGTGAAGAGGAACCGGTATGTCGGGGAACTTCTTGAGTTGCAGCAAGGGTGTGAAGGACCCTTTGGAAGTTCCAGAGGTTAGGTGTGGTTAGTCTCGAGATGCCTCAGCGGAAATGGGCCTCATGTCGCCTGGAATGGAGAGGCTCCTGGATATTCCCGAGTTTCAGCAGGTGCTCTAGAGTTAGGACGGGGACTTCGGGACCTACTCTGGCGGCTGCAGGAAACGCCAGTCATCATGCGTGTTGCTAGGGGGCCTCTCGGGATTCCTCTCCCGTCGATTCCTGGGCCTAAGACCTTGTGTGGAGTCGGGGCCGGAAGCTGAGGATTCCTCTCCAGTGCTGACATGGATTTTGTGGTACTTCTCGAGTCTCCACAAGGGAGTCAGGCCTCGTCTCGAGTGGGGGCATGAGCGTGCCCTTTCCTCCCATGCTGTAGCAGCAGTGTCACGCTTCCCCATGCCTGGACCAAGGGATCTGTGGCTTTCCCACGAGTCTTTCCCACTAGGATTTCCCACAGGGCTGTCCCACGTGTGACGGTGGTGTGAGTCGATCCTCGGCATGAAGGCCAAGGCAGTGCAGGGAAAACAGGTTCCTGTGGAATGGACTGAGACATCTGGGGGACTCTGCGAATGGTGGCACGACCCTGGAGTTCCTCTCGCCTTTCCTGTGGAGAGCGCCTCCTCTTGAGATGCGACGGGAACCCCGGGAATTCTTTCCCGACAACGTAGGGAAAGGATCCCTCCTATCGAGCTATGTGGCGGAAACGGGGCTCCTCTGGATGTGGGCGGGACTATCGTGCTTCCTCTCGAGTGGAGATGGGTATGTCGGGGAAATTCTTGATTTGCAGCAAGGGTGTGAAGGACCCTTTGGAAGGTCCAGAGTTTAAGTGTGCTTAGCCTTGAGATGTGTCAGCGGAAATAGGCCTCATTTTGCCTGGAGGGGAGAATATCCTCGATTTTCTCGAGTTGTGGCAGGTGCTCTCGACTTACGACGGGGACCTCAGGGACCCGCTCTGGTGGCCTCAGGAAAGGCCAGTCAAGATCCAAGACAGCACTGGAGAGGGAGAGACATCACGAGAGGCTCCCGAGCAACTCGCAAGGGGACTGGCCTTTCTTGAGGCCACCAGAGCGGGTCCCTGAGGTTCCCATCGTAAGTTGAGAGCACCTGCCGCAACTCGAGAAAATCCAGGAGGTTCTCCCCTCCAGGCAGATAAGTCCCATTTCTGCTGAGGTGTCTCAAGGCCAATCATAACTAACCTCTGGAACTTCCACAGGGTCCTCCACACCCTTTCTGCAACTCAAGAAGTTCCCCAACATACCCGTCTCCACTCGAGAGGGAGCACGAGAGTCCCGCCCACATCCAGAGGAGCCCCTTTTCCGCCTCCTAGCTCGAGAGGAGGGATCCTTTCCCTGCGTGGTCGGGAAAAAATTCCTGGCGTTCCCGTCGCATCTCAAGAGGAGGCGCTCTCCACAGGAAAGGTGAGAGGAACTCCAGGGTCGTGCCACTTTTCCCAGAGTTCCCCAGATGTCTCACTCCATTCCAGGGAAACCTGCTTTCCCTGCACTGCCAGGACTTTCAACCTGAGGATCAACTCACACCACGGTGGCACGTGGGACAGGCCTGTGGGAAAGCCTCGTGGGAAAACCTCGAGGGAAAGCCATAGATCCCTCGATCAATGCGAAGGGATGCGTGACACTGCTGCTACAGCTCGGGAGGAAAGCGCACGTGCATGCACACACTCGAGACGAGGACTGACTCTCCTGAGGAGACTACTGGAGTACCCCAAGATCCATGTGTGCACTGGAGAGGAATCCTCAGGTTCCAGCACCTACTCCACACAAGGTCTTAGGCCCCAGCATCGACGGGAGAGGAATCCCGAGAGGCCCCCAAGCAACTCGCATGAGGACTGGCCTTTCCTGAGGCCACCAAAGCGGGTCCCTGAGGTCCCCGTCGTAAATCGAGAGCACCTGGCGCAACTCGAGAAAATCCAGGAGGTTCTCCCCTCCAGGCGAGATGAGGCCCATTTGCGCTGAGGCATCTCGAGGCTAATCACATCTAACATCTGGAACTTCCAAAGGGTCCTTCACACCCTTGCTGCAACTCAAGAAGTTCCCCGACATACCCGTCTCCACTCGAGAGAAAGCACGAGAGTCCCGCCCACATCCAGAGGAGCCCCGTTTCCGCCTCCTAGCTTGAGAGGGGGGATCCTTTCACTGCGTGTTCGGGAAAGATTCCCGGCGTTCCCGTCGCATCTCAAGAGGAGGTGCTCTCGACAGAAAAGGCGAGAGGAACTCCAGGGTCGTGCCACCATTCCCAGAGACCCCAGATGTCTCAGTCCATTCCAGGGAAAACTGTTTTCCCTGCACTGCCTCGACTTTCAAGCCGAGGATCTACTCACACCACGGTGGCACGTGGGACAGCCCTGTGGGAAAGCCTCGTGGGAAAACCTCGTGGGAAAGCCTCGAGGGAAAGCAACAGATCCCTTGATCCACGCGAAGGGAAGCGCGATACTGCTGCTACAGCTTGGAAGGAAAGCGCACGTGCATGCCCCCACTCGAGACGAAGACTGACTCCCCTGGGGAGACTCCAGAAGTACCCCAAGTTCCATGTCAGCACTGGAGAGGAATCCTCAGTTTCCCGCACTGACTCCACACAAGGTCTTAGGCCCCGGCATCGACGGGAGAGGAAACCCCAGAGGCCCCCGAGCAAATCACATGGGGATTGGCCTTTCCTGAGGCCACCAGAACGGGTCCCTGAGGTCCCCATTGTAAGTCGAGAGCACCTGCCGCAACTCGAGAAAATCCAGGAGTTTCTCCCCTCCAGGCGAGATGAGGCCCATATGTGCTGAGGCTTCCCGAGGCTAATCACGTCTAACCTCTGGAACTCCCAAAGGGTCCTTCACACCTTTGCTGCAACTCAAGAAGTTCCCCGACATACCCGTCTCCACCCGAGAGGAAACACGAGAGTTCTGCCCACATCCAGAGGAGCCCCGTTTCCGCCTCCTAGCTCGAGAGGAGGGATCCTTTCCCTGCGTGCTCTGGAAAGAATTCCCGGCGTTTCCGTCGCATCTCAAGAGGAGGCGCTCTCCACAGGAAAGGCGAGAGGAACTCCAGGGTCGTGCCACTATTCCCAGAGTCCCCCAGATTTCTCAGTCCATTCCAGGGAACCCTGTTTTCCCTGCACTGCCTCCACTTTCAAGCCGAGGATCGACTCACACCACGGTGGCACGTGGGACAGCCCTGTGGGAAAGCCTCGTGGGAAAGCCTCGTGGGAAAGTCTCGAGGGAAAGCCACAGATCCCTTGATACAGGCGAAGGAAAGAAAGACACTGCTGCTACAGCTCGGAAGGAAAGCGCACGTGCATGCCCCCACTCTAGACAAAGACTAACTCCCCAGGGGAGACTTCAGAAGTACCCCAAGATACATGTCAGCACTGGAGAGCAATCCTCAGGTTCCGGCACTGACTCCACACAAGGTCTTAGGCGCCAGCATCGACAGGAGAGGAAACCCGAGACGCCCCCGAGCTACTCGCATGGGGAGTGGCCTTTCCTGAGGCCACCAGAGCGGGTCCCTGAGGTCCCCGTCGTAAGTCGAGAGGACCTGCCGCAACTCGAGAAAATCCAGGAAGTTCTCCCCTCCAGGCGAGATGAGGCCCATTTCCGCTGAGGGGTCTCGAGGCTAATCACACCTAACCTCTGGAACTTCCAAAGGGTCCTTCACACCCTTTCTGCAACTCAAGGAGTTCCCCGACATACCCTTCTCCACTCGAGAGGAAGCACGAGAGTCCCGCCCATATCCAGAGCAGCCCCGTATCCGCCTCCTAGCTCGAGAGGAGGGAACCTTTCCCTTCTTGGTCGGGAAAGAATTCCTGGCGTTCCCGTCGCATCTCAAGAGCAGGCGCTCTCCACAGGAAAGGCGAGAGGAACTCCCGGGTCGTGCCACCATTCCCAGTGTCCCCCAGATGTCTCAGTCCATTCCAGGGAAACCTGTTTTCCCTTCACTGAATCGACTTTCAAGCCGAGGATTGAATCCCACCACGATGGCACGTGGGACAGCCCTGTTGGAAAGCCTCGTGGGAAAGCCTTGAAGGAAAGCCACTGGTCCCTTGATCCACGGGAAGGGAGCCAGACACCGCTGCTACAGCTCGGGAGGAAAGCTCACGTGCATGTCCCCATTCGATACGAGGACTGACTCCCCTGGGGAGACTCCAGAAGTACCCCAAGATCCATGTCAGCACTGGAGAGGAATACTCAGGTTCCGGCACCGACTCCACACAAGGTCTTAGGAACGGCATCGACGGGAGGGGAATCCCGAGAGGCCCCCGAGCAACTCGCATGGGGACTGGCCTTTCCTGAGGCCACCAGAGCAGGTCCCTGAGGTCCCCGTCGTAAGTCGAGTGCACCTGCCGCCACTCGAGAAAATCCAGGAGGTTATCCCCTCCAGGCGAGATGAGGCCCATTTCCGCTGAGGCGTCTTGAGGCTAATCACACCTAACGTCTGGAACTTCCAAAGGGTCCTTCACACCCTTGCTGCAACTCAAGAAGTTCCCCGACATACCCGTCTCCACTCGAGAGGAAGCAAGAGTCACGCCCACATCCAGAAGGGCCCCGTTTCCGCCTCCTAGCTCGAGAGGAGGAATTCTTTCCCTGCGTGGTCGGGAAAGGATTTCTGGGGTTCTCGTCGCATCTCAAGAGGAGGCGCTCTCCAAAGGAAAGGCGAGAGGAACTCCAGGGTCGTGCCACCATTCCCAGAGTTCCCCAGATGTCTCAGTCCATTCCAGGGAAACCTGTTTCCCTGCACGGCCTCGACTCTCAAGCCGAGTATCGACTCACACCACGGTGGCACGTGGGACAGCCCTGTGGGTAAGCCTCGTGGGAAAGCCTCGTGGGAGAGCCTCGAGGGAAAGACACAGATCCCTTGATCCACGCGAAGTGAAGCGTGACACTGCTGCTACAGCTCGGGAGGAAAGTGCACATGCATGCCGCCACTCGAGACGAGGACTGACTCCCCTGGGGAGACTCCAAACGTACCCCAAGGTCCATGTCAGCACTGGAGAGGAATCCTCAGTTTCCGGCATCGACTCTGCACAATATCTTAGGCCCCAGCATCGACGCGAGAGGAATCCCGAGAGGCCCCCGAGCAACTCACATAGGGACTGGCCTTTCCTGAGGCCACCAGAGCGGGTCCCTGAGGTCCCCTTCGTAAGTTGAGAGCACCTGTCGCAACTCGAGAAAATCCAGGAGGTTCTCCCCTCCAGGCGAGATGAGGCCGAATTCCACTGAGGCGTCTCGAGGCTAATCACGCCTAACCTCTGGAACTTCCAAAGGGTCCTTCACACCCTTGCTGCAACTCAAGAAGTTCCCCGACATACCAGTCTCCACTGGAGAGTAGGCACGTAAGTCCCGCCCACTTCCAGAGGAGCCCCGTTTCTGACTCCTATCTCGAGAGGAGGGATCCTTTCACTGCTGGTCGGGAAAGAATTCCCGGCGTTCCCGTCGCATCTCTAGAGCAGGCGCTCTCAACAGGAAAGGCGTGAGGAACTCCAGGTTCGTGCCACCATTCCCAGAGTCCCCCAGATGTCTCAGTTTATTCCAGGGAAACCTGTTTTCCTTGCAGTGCCTTGACTTTCAAGCCGAGGATCGACTCACACCACGTTGGCACGAGGGACAGCCCTTTGGGAAAGCCTCGAGGCAATGCCACAGATCCCTTGATCCATGCAAAGGTATGCGTGACACTGCTGCTACAGTTTGGGAGGAAAGCGCACGGGCATGCCCCCACTAGAGACTAGGACTGACTCCCCTGGGGAGACTCCAGAAATACCCCAAGATCCATATCAGCACTGGAGAGGAATCCTCAGGTTCCGGGACCGAGTCCACACAAGGTCTTAGCCCGCAGCATCAATGGGAGAGGAATCCTGAGAGGCCCCCGAGCAACTGGCATGGGGACTGGCCTTTGCTGAGGTCACCAGAGCGGGTCCCTGTGGTACCCGTCATAAGTTGAGAGCACCTGCCGCAACTAGAGAAAAAACAGGATGTTCTCCCCTCCAGGCGAGATGAGGCCCATTTCCGCTGAGGTGTCTCGAGGCTAATCACATCTAATATCTGGAACTTCCAAAGGGTCCTTCACACCCTTGATGCAAATCAAGAAATACCCTGACATACCCGTCTCCACTCGAGAGGAAGCACGAGAATCCCGCCCACATCCAGAGGAGCCCCGTTTCCGCCTCCTAGCTCGAGAGGAGGGATCCTTTCCCTGGGTGGTGGGGAAAGAATTCCCCGCGTTCCCATCGCATCTCAAGAGGAGACGCTCTCCACAGGAAAGGCGAGAGGAACTCCAGGATCGTGCCACCATTCCCAGAGTCCCCCAGATGTCTCAGTCCATTCCAGGGAAACCTGTTTTCCCTGCACTGCCTCGACTTTCAAGCCGAGGATCGACTCACACCACGGTGGTACGTGGGACAGCCCTGTGGGAAAGCCTCGTGGTAAAGCCTCGTGGGAAAGACTCGTGGGAATGCGTCGAGGGAAAGCCACAGATCCCTTGATCCACGTGAAGTGAAGCGTGACACTGCTGCTACAGCTCGGGAGGAAAGCGCACGTGCATGCCCCCACTCGAGACGAGGACCGACTCCTTGGGGACACTCCAGAAGTACCCCAAGATCCTTGTCAGCACTGGAGAGGAATGCTCAGATTCGGGCACCGACTCCACACAAGATCTTTAGCCCCATCATCGACGGGAGGGGAATCCCGAGAGGCCCCCGAGCAACTCGCATGGGGACTGGCCTTTCCTGAGGCCACCAGAGCGGGTCCCTGAGGTCCCCGTTGTAAGTCGAGAACACCTGCCGCAACTCGAGAAAATCCTGGAGGTTCTCCCCTCCAGGCGAGATGAGGCCCATTTCCACTGAGGCGTCTCGAGGCTAATCACACCTAACCTCTGGAACTTCTAAAGGGTCCTTCACACCCTTGCTGCAACTCAAGAAGTTCCCCGACATACCCGTCTCCACTCGATCGGAAGAACGAGAGTTCCGCCCACATCCAGTTGATCTCCGTTTCCGCCTCCTAGCTCGAGTGGAGGGATCCTTTCCCTGTCTGGTCAGGAAAGAATTCCCGACGTTCCTGTCGCCTCTCAAGAGGAGGCGCTCTGCACAGGAAAGACGAGACGAACTCCAGGATCGTGCCACCATTCCGAGAGTCCCCCAGATGTCTCAGTCCATTCCAGGGAAACCTGTTCCCCTGCACTGCCTCTACTTTCAAGCCGAGGATCGACTCACACCACAGTGGCACGTGGGACAGCCCTGTGGGAAAGCCTCGTGGGAAAGCCTGGTGGGAAAGCCTCGAGGGAAAGCCACAGATCCCTTTATACACACGAAGGGAAGCGTGACACTGCTGCTACATGTCGGGAGGAAAGCGCACGTGCTTGTCCCCACTTGAGACGAGGACTGACTGCCCTGGGAGACTCCAGAAGTACTCCAAGATCCATTTCAGCACTGGAGAGGAATCCTCAGGTACCGGCACCGAATCCACACAAGATCTTACGCCCAAGCATCAACGGAAGAGGAATCATGAGACGCCCCCGAGCAACTCGCATGGGAACTGGCCTTTTCTGAGGCCACCAGAGCGGGTCCCTGAGGTCCCCGTCGAAAGTCGAGAGCACCTGCCGCAACTCGAGAAAATCCAGGAGGTTCTCCCCTCCAGGCGAGATGAGGCCCATTTCTGCTGAGGCGTCTCGAGGCTAATCACACCTAACGTCTGGAACTTCCAACGGGTCCTTCACACCCTTGCTGCAACTCAAGAAGTTCCCTGACATACCCGTCTCCACTCGAGAGGAAGCACGAGAGTCCCGCCCACATCCAGAGGAGCCCCGTTTCCGCCTCCTAGCTCGAGAGGAGGGATCCTTTTCCTGCGTGGTCGGGAAAGAATTCCTGGCGTTCCCGTCGCATCTCAAGAGGAGGCGCTCTCCACAGGAAAGGCGAGAGGAACTCTAGGGTCGTGCCACCATTCCCAGAGTTCCCCAGATGTCTCAGTCCATTCCAGGGAAACCTGTTTTCCCTGCACTGCCTCAACTTTCAAGCCAAAGATCGACTCACACCACGGTGGCACGTGGGACAGCCCTGTGGGAAAGCCTCGTGGGAAAGCCTCGTGGGAAAGCCTCGGGGTGAAAGCCCCTGATCTCTTGATCCACGCGATGGGAAGTGTGACACTACTGCTACAGCTCGGGAGGAAAGCACACGTGCATGCCCCCACTCGTACGAGGACTGACTCCCCTGGAGAGAATCCAGAAGTACCGCAAGATCCATGTCAGCACTGGAGAAAAATCCTCAGGTTCCGGCACCGACTCCACACAAGGTCTTAGGCCCCGGCATCGACAGGAGAGGAATCCCAAGAGGCCCCGAGCAACTCGCATGGGGACCTGCCTTTCCTGAGGCCACCAGAGAGGGCCCCTGAGGACCCCGTCGGAAGTCGAGAGCAGCTGCCGCAACTCGAGAAAATCCAGGAAGTTCTCCCCTCCAGGCGAGATGAGGCCCATTTCCGCTGAGGCATCTCGAGGCTAATCACACCTAACCTCTGGAACTTCCAAACGGTCCTTCACACCCTTGCTGCAACTCAAGAAGTTCCCCGACATACCCGTCTCCACTCGAGAGGAAGCACGAGAGTCCCGCACACATCCAGAGGAGCCCCGTTTCTGGCTCCAAGCTCGAGAGGAGGGATCCTTTCCCTTCGCTGTCGGGAAAGAATTCCCGGCGTTCCCGTCGCATCTCAAGAGGAGGCACTTTCCACAGGAAAGGCGAGAGGAACTCCAGGGTCCTGCGACCATTCCCAGAGTCCCCCAGATGTCTCAGTCCATTCCAGGGAAACCTGTTTTCCCTGAACTGCCTCGACTTTCAAGCCGAGGATCGACTCACACTACGGTGGCACGTGGGACAGCCCTGTGGGAAAGCCTCGTGGGAAAGCCTCGAGGGAAAGCCTCGAGTGAAAGCCACAGATCCCTTGATCCACGCGAAGGGAAGTGTACACTGCTGCTACAGCTCGGGAGGAAAGCGCACGTGCATGCCCCCACTCGAGACGAGGACTGACTCCTGTGGGGAGACTCCAGAAGTACCCCAAGATCTATGTCAGCACTGGAGAGAAATGCTCAGGTTCCGGCACCGACTCCACACAAGATTTTAGGCCCAAGCATCGACGGGAGAGGAATCCCGAGAGGCCCCCGAGCAACTCGCATGGGGATTGGCCTTTCCTGAGGCCACCAGAACGGGTCCCTGAGGTCCCCGTCGTAAGTCGAGAGCACCTGCCGTAACCCGAGAAAATCCAGGAGGTTCTCCCCTCCAGGCGAGATGAGGCCCATTTCCGCTGAGGCGTCTCGAGGCTATTCACACCTAACCTCTGGAACTTCCAAAGGGTCTTTCACTCCATTGCTGCAACTCAAGAAGTTCCCCGACATACCAGTCTCCACTCGAGAGGAAACACGAGAGTCCCGCCCACATCCAGAGGAGCCCCGTTTGCACCTCATAACTCGAGTGGAGGGATCCTTTCCCTGCGTGGTCGGGAAAGAATTCCCGGCGTTCCCGTCGCATCTCAAGAGAAGGCGCTCTCCACAGGAAAGGCAGAGGAACTCCAGGGTCCTGCCACCATTCCCAGAGTCCCCCAGATGTCTCAGTCCATTCCATGGTAACCTGTTTTCCCTCCACTGCCTCGACTTTCATGCCGAGGATCGACTCACACCACGTTGGCTCGTGGGACAGCCCTGTGGGAAAGCCTCGTGGGAAAGCCTCCTGGAAAGCCCCATGGGAAAGCGTCCGAGGGAAAGCCACAGATCCCTTGATCCACGTGAGGGGAAGCTGACACTGCTGCTACAGCTTGGGAGGAAGGCGCACGTGCATTCCCCCACTCGAGACGAAGACTGACTCCCCTGGGTAGACTCCAGAAGTACCCCAAGATCCATGTCAGCACTGGAGACGAATCCTCAGGTTCCGACCCCGACTCCACACAAGGTCTTAGGCCCTGGTATAGATGGGAGACGAATCCCGAGAGGCCTCCTAGCAGCTTGCATGAGGACTGGACTTTATTGAGCCCAACAGAACTCGTCCCTGATGTCCAACTCGTAACTCGAGAGCACCTCTCTCAACTCAACAAAATCCAGGAGGTTCTCCCCTCCAGGCGAGATGAGGCCCTTTTCCGCTGAGGCGTCTCTAGGCTAATCACACCTAATATCTGGAATTTCCAAAGACTCTTTCAAACCCTTGTACAACTCAAGAATTTCCCACAGGAACGTCTCCACTCGGGAGCAAAAGCTAGGATCTAACTCACATTCAGATGTTCCATTTTTCCGCATCTTTGCGGGGGAATGAGGGACCCTTACACATCAGCTGAACTTTCGGGATTACTCTCCAGACCGATGCCGAGGCCTAAGACCTTGTGTTCAGTCAGGGCCCAAATCTGAATTGGCTAGGAGGGGAAAACCTCCTGTTTACTGTCACTTGGATCAAGGGACCTGTGGTTTTCCCTCGAGGCTTTCCCAGGACGCTTCCCAGGAGGCTTTCCCAAAAGGCTGTCCTAACGTGCCATCGTGGTGTGAGTCGATCCTTGGCATGAATGTTGAGCAGTGCAGGGAAAACAGTTTCCTCTGGAATGGACTGAGACATCTGGGGGACTCTTGGAATGGAGGCACGAACCTGGAGTTGCTCTCGCCTTTCCTGTGGAGTTCCTCTCGCCTTTCCTGTGGAGAGCGCCTCCTCTTGAGATGGGACGGGGAACGCCGGGAATCATTTCCCGACCACGCAGGGAAAGGATTCATTCTCTCGAGCTATGAGGGAGAAACGGGGTTTCCTCTGGATGTGGCGGGACTCTCGTGCTTCCTCTCGAGTGGAGATGGGTATGTCGGGAAATTCTTGAGTTGCAGCAAGGGTGTGAAGGATCCTTTCGAAGTTCCAGAGGTTAGGTGTGATTAGCCTCGAGATGCCTTAGCGGAAATGGGCGTCATCTCGCCTGGAGGGGAGAACCTCCTGGATTTTCTCGAGTTGGGGCAGGTGCTCTCCGACTTACGACGGGACCCAGGACCCGCCTCTGGTGGTCTCAGGAAAGGCCAGTCCCATGCGAGTTGCTAGGGGGGCCTCTCAGGATGCCTCTCCCGTCGATGCGGGGCCTAAGACCTTGTTTGGAGTAGGTGCCGGAACCTGAGGATTCGTTACAGTGCAGACATGGATCTTGGGGTAATTCTGGAGTCTCCCCAGGGGAGTCAGTCCTCCTCTCGAGTGGGGGCATGCACGTGCGCTTTCCTCCCGAGCTGTAGAAGCAGTGTTCTGCTACCCTTCGTATGGATCAATGTATCTATGGCTTTCCCTCGAGGATTTCCCACGAGCTTTCCCAGAGGCTTTCGCCAGAGCTTTGCCACGAGGCTTTCCCACAGGGCTGTCCCACGAACCACCGTGGTGTGAGTCGATCCCTCGCTTGAAAGTCGAGGCAGTGCAGGGAAAACAGGTTTCCCTGGAATGGACTGAGACATCTGGGGGACTCTGGAAATGGTGGCATGACCCTGGAGTTTCACTCGCTTTCCTGTGCAGATTGCCTCTCTTGAGATGG
>NW_017206340.1:0-28491 GCF_001704415.2 Capra hircus | reverse complement strand
TGTTCCATGTCCAGTTCTAACTGTTGCTTTCTGACCTGCATACAGATGTCTCAGGAGTCAGATAAGGTGGTCTGGTATCCCATCTCCTGAAGAATTTTCCAGTTTGTTGTGATCCACACAGTCAAAGGCTTTGCATAGTCAATAAAGCAGAAGTAGACAATTTTCTGGAATTCTCCTGCTTTTTCTATGATCCAACAGATGTTGGCAATTTGGTCTTTGGTTCCTCTGAATTTTCTAAATCAATTTTGAACATCTGGAAGTTTTCAGTTTACTTACTGTTGAAGTCTTGCTTGGAGAATTTTGAGCATTACTTTACTAGCATGTAAGCTGAGTGCAACAGTAAGGTAGTTTGAACATTTTTTGGCATTGCCTTTCTTTGGGATTGGAAGTAAAACTGACATTTTCCAATGACTGTTATCTAAGGCCAAATTCAAAGTTGTACAGGAGTCTATAATATTTGCTGAATGCAGCAGCATTCTTCAGTCCTGAGTACCCACATGTGTACTTTGCTCCAGGAGAAATATTTGGTTCAATATCTGAGATGGATTGTGCCTTTACCCATTTGGCAAAATTTGGTTTAACAGTGAGCTAGTCCTCTGTATGAATGGCAATAGACAGACAGGGAGTACTTACTAGACTGGTATTTTCTCTTGCAAATCTGGATAAGCACAATGGCTGAACCTAATGTCCCTTCCAAACATGGAAAGTTTAGGTTTAAATCTGTGACAAATGGAGGGAAGGAGAAAGAGTAGCTGAGGACAAAAAAATAAATAAATGCATTATGCAACAGGGAAATCAACGTTACCTTGAGAGAGACTCAGAGCAAAGGAATAAAAACTGTCTCTTAGCACAATTATACAAACTGCCAGGGAGAGTGAAGTCATATATTGGCCTGGCTGAGACCACTCTTGCTTTTGTAAACTTATAAGGCCAGATACAACTTTTTAAACGTGGAATCCTCTGGAAGACATTGTGATTGTACAATATGATGATGAACTGTACCAAATGTTATTGACTGAGCAAAACTGTAGTAATGTGTCAATAGCTTTTAAGTTTTGTTTTCCCAGAATACATCTATTACAAAATATATTATTTGGATGTGTCAGGGAAGCTTGTAATTTCCTCGGTTCTGTCTCACCGCAGCAAAAATGTGAAGTGATGGGCAGATCAGTGTTCAGTTCAGTCTCTCAGTCATGTCCAACTCTTTGCAACCCATGAACTGCAGCACGCCAGGCTTCCCTGTCCATCACCAACTCCTGGAGTCTACCCAAACCGTGTCCATTGAGTCAGTGATGCCATCCAACCATCTCATCCTCTGTCGTCCCCTTCTCCTCCTGCCCTCAATCTTTTCCAGCATCAGGGTCTTTTCCAATGAGCCAGTTCTTTGCATCAGGTGGCCAAAGTATTGAAGTTTCAGCTTCAACATCAGTCCTTCCAATGAACACCAGGACTGATCTCCTTTAGGATGGACAGGTTGGATCTCCTTGCAGTCCAAGGGTCTCTCAAGAGTCTTCTCCAACACCACAGTTTAAAAGCACCAATTCTTCAGCACTCAGCCTTCTTCACAGTCCAACTCTCACATCCATACATGACTACTGGAAAAACCATAGCCTTGACTAGATGGACCTTTGTTGGCAAAGTAATGTCTCTGCTTTTGAATATGCTGTCTAGGTTGGTCATAAACTTTCCTCCAAGGAGTAAATGTCTTTTCCTTTCAAGGCTACAATCATCATCTGCAGTGATTTGGGAGCCCCCCTTATAAAGTCAGCCACTGTTTCCTTCATTTCCCCCTATATTTGCCATGGAGTGATGGGGCCAGATGCCATGATCTTAGTTTTCTGAAAGTTGAGTTTTAAGCCAACTTTTTCACTCTCCTCTTTCACTTTCATCAAAGGCTCTTTAGTTCTTCTTCACTTTCTGCCATAAGAGTGGTGTCATCTGCATATCTGAGATTATTGATATTTCTTCCAGAAATCTTGATTCCAGCTTGTGCTTCCTCCAGCCCAGAGTTTCTCATGATGTACTCTGCATATATATTAAATAAGCAGTTACAGTTCAGTTTTATTTGGCAAGCAAAGGAAAATATATCCTCCAGGTGTGAGGGCTGGCCAACCCAAAAGATGCAAAGAGAAGAGAGCCCTCCAGTTCAATTTTGGCTCCTCTTTTTATATGTTTTTCTCCTCCCCCTGAGCCTGCCCTATTTAAACTGGGCTAGCCAGGAGGGCTGTTTGTTTTACCTGAGGTTCTCACTCAGGTCCACGGACCTTCCTTTGTTCTATTTTCATGGGCTTTTCCCTTCTTTGTTTTTTAGCCACTGCCATTCTGGACTCCTTCCTATTCTAAATAGCTAACAGATGGAGTCTAGGAAACACTCCCTACAGGGCTACATAATAATGTGGCATATGAATCCGCATTATTCATGTGATGTATCAATATGTAACTATAAACCTTGAAGACTGAATGGAGGAAAAATCTTGAGTTATAATGGACAAAAGGCAGCAGTAGGTTGCCTGATGAAATGTAGGGTACAATTATCACCTTTTTTCTTTGCTATAGATGGAAAACCAATAAACAGAATAGATAAGAGCATGTGTTTTTGATGGGATTAAAGCAGTAGGCATATCATGGTGGATCAGGTTACCCTGAGGATCAGCCCCACCTTGAGATGAGAGAGGCTATGAAAGTCCTTATGGCATACTCAGGGGAAATTACATCAAAGTGTGACTACTACTGTCTCATCCTACTATACGGGTCCCCATTATTGAGTACAAAACAGGTATTCTGACTGCACTCAGGTACTTAGTACTCAGGGGCAACTGTAATAGTTTACCGAAACATTTGGTGATGACACTGCTTGTGGACACTAATCCTGAAGGTGCTGTAGTGATGGCTCTGTTCCTGGATGGTCGTGGTCAGTGGTAATCTTGGCCGAAAGCTGTTCCTTACTGACAGGGGCAGTGACAGTTCAGGGAACCTAACCTGTTTAACCGATGTGATGATGGGTTGATTCAGTAATCCTTTATTTGCTGGAGCATAGCTGGTGACTCTGTCACAATATCTCGTATCTCCACTTCCTCTTCCTCCTCATTCTCCTGTTCTTCCTCCTTTTCCATTTATCAAACCACATTCTTGAAAAGCATCCTGATAATTTGGCCAAGACAAGGAAGGAAGATCTACCAATATTACTTTAGATGTTTAATTGGCAACCATTATTCAGCCCTCCTGACCACAGGAAGAATTTGAAAAGATGTGAAAGGACTACTCAGTAAATGTATGGACAACATGTCAGTGTACCAATGCTGGAGAGTTAAGAGGTATACACTGGGGAGCAAAGTGTAATACAGTAAGCTGAGGTGTCTGGACAACTGAAGGAGAAGAGAGAGAATAAACATTAACATAATTTTTGAATTGTCTTTTAGAAGCCTAAAACATCTTGGGTAAGAGTAGAAGAAAGCAAATGTATCAGATCAGCCCTAAGTTCATAATTACCGTAGACTTCAGACCTTTAGTGCTCTGATTCTCTCTCCCCTCACAAACCTGTTTTCAATCATTTGTATGTGATGGTGTGAGTCTTACACAGTATCTTACATTTATTATTGTTTCACACAGTTTAAACCTCAAATTTAATTGGAATACAAAGATTTATTTCCTGATAAAGAATTTTAAGCACTTCATAGCAGTCTAAGGAAGCATAGGGGTGAGGAATAGGAGGGACATCCTGAGTTCATTAAAAATGTGTTTCCGCATTCTACAGTAACATAAACCCAACATTATAACTTATTTCTAAACTAGACAGGAACCCTCAAAAGCCAAGGCCCACTGTAAAAAGCCTGAGTGCCCAAGGGGACAGTGCAGAAGAGGACTGTTCAGCTCCGGGAAAGAACAGGGGACAGTAGAAACATCATTGAATGCTAAATCTATGAAAGGCAGAAACAAAATCTTTGGTCAGGGTTGGAAAACATACTAGGGCATTGTTCATAGAATGTTAGTTATTCCCTAAAGGCTCATTATATTTGTCAAAATTACAGATCACATGTATCGTGTAACATTAATAGGTTTACTTTAACTTCAATTTATACTAACATTTTTATTTCTAGTTTAATTGGCTACAGAAAATCATGTACATGAAATTGCAGATGAAATTGTGTATTACAATGCATATATTATGTATATATTTTATAAAGAAAGAGTGAGAGACACACAGAGAGACAGAGAAAAAGAGAGAAATAACTAAAGCTGGAAAATTCAAACTCTACCGAGCCAAAACCCTGCTGAAGGCCAACAGGCAGGGGAATTATCTCTTACCAGGAGAGGGTGAGTCTTGTTCTATTCAGGTCTTCAATGCACTGATGAGAACTACCCACCTTATAGAAGGCAACCTCTTTTATTCAGTCTACTTATTTAAACATTGCATGTGCCTGCTAAGTCACTTCAGTTGTTTCCAACTCTGTGCGACCCTGTGGATGGTAGCCTGCCAGGCTTCTCTTACCTTATCCACAAACAGCCTTAGAGAAACACACAGGATAGTGTTTAAGCAAATATCTGGGCACCCTGTGCCAGTCAAATTCACTCATAAATGAACTATCAAACCTTCCAGCACACTGACAAATTTCATAAAGAAAGCAGAGCAGGAAAAAGGATCATTTGACTTATATTCCTCTGTGACTGATATGGAAAATCTTTTAACATTTTAAAATGGATTTTTAAATGAATTGAAAGTATAATAAAATTATTATTAATGATGAAGATGTTATGCATGAATGGCAATTAACTATACTGAATGAATTATTAATAAAGTGATTTGAAATGGCAACCCACTCCAGTACTCTTGCCTGGAGAATCCCAGGGACAGAGGAGCCTGATGGTCTGCCGTCTATGGGGTCGCACAGAGTCGAACACGACTGAAGTGACTTAGCAGCAACAGTAGCAACTTTCATATATAATTAGATGTTTGAATGGCATTGCTTTCTAAATTAGGTTTTCCAATCATTTCAAAGGGGCAGGAAGCCAGAAATTCTGAACAATTCTCTAAGCTTTGTTCAAAAGTGGAAGAAATAAAGAGGGGCCACTTGGGAGAAATTATGCAGGAGTAGATGGTATGTCAAGTTGGGGAGTTATGAGCAAAAAGCTTTGTTTTCAGTTGTAGGTCTAGGGTCTAAGCTGCTGGAACATCTGAATTATTTTATCAGTGAAGTCACACTCGTATTGAATTCTCTGTGATCCAAGGTAAAATAGATTTATAAAGGTCAGAGGGATTTGCTTGATGTCCTGCTTTTTATGGAGTGTGGCAGTGAAAGGAAGATTCTAGAGGTCACCATTTCACTGAACACATCTAAGTATCATGATGGGAAGGCTACCGAGATGGAAAATTCGAACTCTACTGAGCCAAAATCCTGCTGAAGGCCAACAGGCAGGGGAATTATCTTTTACCAGGAGAGGGTGAGTCTTGTTCTATTCAGGTCTTCAATGCATTATAATTATTCCAAAATTTGTTTTCTGTTTGAAAGAACCAAGCAATATTTTCAGTTGTTACTTTGATTTTATGAAAATAACATCTTTAAGAAAACCCATCATAAGTTCTGAAATTCTGTGTAAGCTCACAAGCAATTCCCATCATCATTATCTCTCATGAAGTCTGAACAGGAAAAGAAGAAAGGAGACTTAGATTAGCAGGCCATGGATCAAGGGGGAAATCATTATAGAAGAACTTGAGGTAGAGAGAAAGCTGTCACCATGTAGCCAGGCCCTTTTCAACTCAGTATGTACTGCAAAATGGCAACCAGTTCAAGTGGAACAAGATAGGAAGTTTTATAACTCAAGGAAGGTGAAAGATAGAAAAGAGCAATCTTCCTCAAACAAGAAGGGGAGCCTTTGACTACAAGTTAGAGAACCTGCCAAATCCTCCCACTGCTGAAAATCCCTGAGAGCTAAGGCAGAGACTCTCTGAGTCATGAGAACATAATCCAGTGAGGAGATCCTGGAGCAGGATGTTTCCTCTTTTCAGAGTCCCTGTCAAGCCACTTATGGATGGATTTGCATTTTGCTTGGGAAATGACTGAACCAGGCCAGTTTTGGCAGCTCCACTTCCCCTGGGAGGGGCAGTAAGGCCCAATAAAAAGGCCCTCTGCTGCACCACAACCATCCTCCTGCTACTCAAGTCCCGATTAATTTTGGAGAAACTGGTGAG
Organism: Capra hircus; assembly: GCF_001704415.2. Taxonomy (NCBI): domain Eukaryota; kingdom Metazoa; phylum Chordata; class Mammalia; order Artiodactyla; family Bovidae; genus Capra; species Capra hircus. The sequence goes on along the minus strand of NW_017206340.1, from coordinate 22,304 downwards.
TCTGATCCTTCGGTTCTACTTTGTTCTGGGGCTCCCAATGTTGAATTTATGCTGGAGAGAGCAAATATGCTGTGTCCAAAGTTATGATCGTATTTAATGCTACTTTGTCGATGGTTGATAGGAACTTGAAATTTCTGCCCAATGATATACTGTATTTATTAAGTTTCTGGTACAGAGTTTGAATTCTCTTATTTAAAAATAAAATAAATATGAAGTTTTGGACATGAAGAGGTAAGGACAAAAGTACTTTTCTGTTTTCTGTAGTTTTTGGTATCCCTTCGCTCTGGTACAGAAGCATTTATCTTAGAAGGTGTAGAGCCCTTGTATCCTTCCCGGTGAAACTTTGCTCTGTACACAAGTCATCCTGTTCAGACTTCATGAGAGATAATGATGATGGAAATTGCTTGTGAGCTTACACAGAATTTCAGAACTTATGATGGATTTTCTTAAAGATGTTATTTTTATAAAATCAAAGTAACAACTGAAAATATTGCTTGATTCTTTCAAACAAAAAACAAATTTTGGAATAATTGTATGAGAGAAGGGTTTCTTCTGACTAATTAAATACTCTCTTGATGATGGAGGGAGAAGTCATAAATTTGTTAAAAAGAGTAGAAGAAATTAAGCATGTTAGAGACTACACAGATTCTATCTGATGGTGTTATATAAGCTCAGACTTTTCTCCCTGTAGCAATTCCTTCATGTGAACACTGTCATTTAACTTCTTTCAGATTCGAAGACTCCAGAAAGATGTCTTATCAGCAGCAGCAGTGCAAGCAGCCCTGCCAGCCACCTCCAGTAGTGTGCCCCCCCAAGTGCCCTGAGCCCTGCCCACCTCCAAAGTGCCCTGAGCCCTGCCCACCCCCAAAGTGCCCTGAGCCATGCCCCCCTCCAAAGTGTCAGCAAAAATGCCCTCCTGTGCCACCTCCCCAACAATGCCAGCAGAAGTGCCCACCCAAAAGCAAGTAGAAGCATCAGCTTTTATCTGGTCAGGAAAGGATGAGGACAACTGACTCACCCAGCTCCACAGCTCCACCTTCATCTTCTCTTTAAAGCCTATCATGGATACAGAAGAAGCTTCTCCATCCTTCAGCCTGCAGTATGCCTGTGGTGATTCCTGACAGCCAGAGGTTTCCTTCCTGAGACTACTATTCTACTCTCCTCTGGGAGGACAGCTGAGAAACCATCCCAGAGCTTCAGATGGAAGAGCAGTCGCTTTTCTCCCGGGCACCATCAGAGGATTCTCTCCCTCTCTTATATCTGTCTGTCACCTGTGCATGGGTTTCAACCAGCTGGTCAAATGTTGCTTATCCTCCTCTTCACGAATAAACTACAATTCGTTTAATTCCTTTGTGTGATGGCAAAAATGTTTCCTTTCTTTTCAAGCTGCTTTTAGTAATACCATATCATCATCTTGTTTTGTTTCTATCCTTTGATGCCAAGGTTCAAGCTCTCACAATCAGTGTTGTCTAAATTTTGAGTCTTATCAAAACTTTTGCTTAATTATCACTTGATGGTTTGAGGAACAAAATATTTGCCTCTCCAGGTTTTCAATCCCTTTAGTAAAATGTAGGAAAAAAGTGTATTTTCATTTCAAACTTCTGAGGAATCAATATTCAATGAATGTGTATAATTTAGTTGGTACATGCCAGAGTCATAAATAGCACTTGGAAGACAGCAGGTCATCATTGTCTCCATCATCACCATCATCACCACCCCCTGTTCTCACCACCATATTTGCAGTTGACTCATTTAGCTCCACAGCTCCACCTTCATCTTCTCTTCAAAGCGGGTCATGGATACAGAAGAAGCTTCTCCATCCTTCACCCTGCAATATGCCTATGGGGACTCCTGACAGCCAGAGGTTTCCTTCCTGAGGCTGCTACACCACTTGCCTCTGGGAAGACAGCTGAGGAAACACAGTGCTTCAGAGAGAAGAGCAGCAGCTCTCCTCCTGGGCACCATCAGAAGGTTCTCTCCATCTTCTGTGTCTGTCTGTCACCTGGGCAGGGGTTTCTACCAACTAGACAACTGTTTCTTGTTCTCCACTTCCTGAATAAACTATAATTCTCTTTTGTGATGGCAAAAATGTTTTCTTTCTATTAAAAGCACTTATTGCAATAGCATCTTGTGTTTGGGTTTATCGCTATCCTTTGATCCTGAAGTTCCAGCTCCCACAATCAGTGTTGCCTGAATTTTGAGTAGTATCAGAGATCCTTTCTGATCTTCCCTGATGGGTCAGTGGTAAGGAATCAGCCTGCCAGTGCAGGAGACATGAGCTCGATCCCTGGTCTGGGAAGATCCCACGTTCTGTGGAGCAACTAAGCCCACGTAACACAACTATTAAGCCTGTGCTCTAGAGCCCAGAGTCCGCAACTACTGGCGCACAAGCTGCAGCTACTCAAGTCCAAGCACCCTAGAGCCTGTGCTCCACAGCAAGAGAAGTCAGTTCCGTGTAAAGTCCGCACACCACAACAAGCAGCAGCCCCGACTCATCGCAGCTAGAGAAAAGCCCATGTAGCAGTGAAGACCCAGCATTGCCAAAATACATTAATAAACAAATACACTGTTTAAAAAACAAAGAAAGCTCTTTTAAAAAAGATTATTTCTATAGAATTTATTTATTTATTTATTTTTAATTTTTTAATTTATTTTTATTTTTTAAATTTTATTTTTTTTTTATTTTTTTTTAATTTTTTTTAATTTATTTTTTTTTTTTTTTAATTTTAAAATCTTAAATTCTTACATGCGTTCCCAAACATGAACCCCCCTCCCACCTCCCTCCCCACAACATCTCTCTGGGTCATCCCCATGCACCTGCCCCAAGCAAGCTGCACCCTACGTCAGACATGGACTGGCGATTCAATTCTTACATGACAGTATACATGTTAGAATTCCCATTCTCCCAAATCGTCCCACCCTCTCCCTCTCCCTCTGAGTCCAAAAGTCTGTTATACACATCTGTGTCTTTTTTCCTGTCTTGCATACAGGGTCGTCATTGCCATCTTCCTAAATTCCATATATATGTGTTAGTATACTGTATTGGTGTTTTTCTTTCTGGCTTACTTCACTCTGTATAATTGGCTCCAGTTTCATCCATCTCATCAGAACTGATTCAAATGAATTCTTTTTAACGGCTGAGTAATACTCCATTGTGTATATGTACCACAGCTTTCTTATCCATTCATCTGCTGATGGACATCTAGGTTGTTTCCATGTCCTGGCTATTATAAACAGTGCTGCGATGAACATTGGGGTACATGTGTCTCTTTCAATTCTGGTTTCCTCCGTGTGTATGCCCAGAAGTGGGATTGCTGGGTCATAAGGTAGTTCTATTTGCAATTTTTTAAGGAATCTCCACACTGTTCTCCATAGTGGCTGTACTAGTTTGCATTCCCACCAACAGTGTAGGAGGGTTCCCTTTTCTCCACACCCTCTCCAGCATTTATTGCTTGCAGATTTTTGGATCGCAGCCATTCTGACTGGTGTGAAGTGGTACCTCATTGTGGTTTTGATTTGCATTTCTCTAATAATGAGTGATGTTGAGCATCTTTTCATGTGTTTGTTAGCCATCCGTATGTCTTCTTTGGAGAAATGTCTATTTAGTTCTTTGGCCCATTTTTTGATTGGGTCGTTTATTTTTCTGGAATTGAGCTGCAGAAGTTGCTTGTATATTTTTGAGATTAGTTGTTTGTCAGTTGTTTCATTTGCTATTATTTTCTCCCATTCAGAAGGCTGTCTTTTCACCTTGCTTATATTTTCCTTTGTTGTACAGAAGCTTTTAATTTTAATTAGATCCCATTTGTTTATTTTTGCTTTTATTTCCAGAATTCTGGGAGGTGGATCATAGAGGATCCTGCTGTGATTTATGTCTGAGAGTGTTTTGCCTATGTTCTCCTCTAGGAGTTTTATAGTTTCTGATCTTACATTTAGATCTTTAATCCATTTTGAGTTTATTTTTGTGTGTGGTGTTAGAAAGTGATCTAGTTTCATTCTTTTACAAGTGGTTGACCAGTTTTCCCAGCACCACTTGTTAAAGAGATTGTCTTTACTCCATTGTATATTCTTGCCTCCTTTGTCAAAGATAAGGTGTCCATATGTGTGTGGATTTATCTCTGGGCTTTCTATTTTGTTCCATTGATCTATATGTCTGTCTTTGTGCCAGTACCATACTGTCTTGATGACTGTGGCTTTGTAGTAGAGCCTGAAGTCAGGCAAGTTGATTCCTCCAGTTCCATTCTTCTTTCTCAAGATTGCTTTGGCTATTCGAGGTTTTTTGTGTTTCCATACAAATCCTGAAATTATTTGTTCTAGTTCTGTGAAAAATGTGGCTGGTAGCTTGACAGGGATTGCATTAAATTTGTAAATTGCTTTGGGTAGTATACTCATTTTCACTATATTGATTCTTCCGATCCATGAACATGGTATATTTCTCCATCTATTAGTGTCCTCTTTGATTTCTTTCATCAGTGTTTTATAGTTTTCTATATATAGGTCTTTAGTTTCTTTAGGTAGATATATTCCTAAGTATTTTATTCTTTTCGTTGCAATGGTGAATGGAATTGTTTCCTTAATTTCTTTTTCTACTTTCTCATTATTCGTGTATAGGAATGCAAGGGATTTCTGTGTGTTGATTTTATATCCTGCAACTTTACTATATTCATTGATTAGGTCTAGTAATTTTCTGGTGGAGTCTTTAGGGTTTTCCATGTAGAGGATCATGTCATCTGCAAACAGTGAGAGTTTTACTTCTTCTTTTCCAATTTGGATTCCTTTTATTTCTTTTTCTGCTCTGATTGCTGTGGCTAAAACTTCCAGAACTATGTTGAATAGTAGCGGTGAAAGTGGACACCCTTGTCTTGTTCCTGACTTTAGGGGGAATGCTTTCAATTTTTCACCATTGAGGATAATGTTTGCTGTGGGTTTGTCATATATGCTTTTATTATGTTGAGGTATGTTCCTTCTATTCCTGCTTTCTGGAGAGTTTTTATCATAAATGGATGTTGAATTTTGTCAAAGGCTTTCTCTGCATCTATTGAGATAATCATATGGTTTTTATTTTTCAATTTGTTAATGTGGTGAATTACATTGATTGATTTGCGGATATTGAAGAATCCTTGCATCCCTGGGATAAAGCCCACTTGGTCATGGTGTATGATCTTTTTAATGTGTTGTTGGATTCTGATTGCTAGAATTTTGTTGAGGATTTTTGCATCTATGTTCATCAGTGATATTGGCCTGTAGTTTTCCTTTTTTGTGACATCTTTGTCAGGTTTTGGTATTAGGGTGATGGTGGCCTCATAGAATGAGTTTGGAAGTTTACCTTCCTCTGCAATTTTCTGGAAGAGTTTGAGGAGGATAGGTGTTAGCTCTTCTCGAAATTTTTGGTAGAATTCAGCTGTGAAGCCGTCTGGACCTGGGCTTTTGTTTGCTGGAAGATTTCTGATTACCATTTCAATTTCTGTGCTTGTGATGGGTCTGTTAAGATTTTCTATTTCTTCCTGGTTCAGTTTTGGAAAATTGTACTTTTCTAAGAATTTGTCCATTTCTTCCACGTTGTCCATTTTATTGGCATACAACTGCTGATAGTAGTCTCTTATGATCCTTTGTATTTCTGTGTTGTCTGTTGTGATCTCTCCATTTTCATTTCTAATTTTATTGATTTGATTTTTCTCTCTTTGCTTCTTGATGAGTCTGGCTAATGGTTTGTCAATTTTATTTATCCTTTCAAAGAACCAGCTTTTGGCTTTGTTAATTTTTGCTATGGTCTCTTTTGTTTCTTTTGCATTTATTTCTGCCCTAATTTTTAAGATTTCTTTCCTTCTACTAACTCTGGGGTTCTCCAACTCTTCCTTTTCTAGTTGCTTTAGTTGCAGAGTTAGGTTATTCATTTGACTTTTTTCTTGTTTCTTGAGGTATGCCTGTATTGCTATGAACTTTCCTCTTAGCACTGCTTTTATAGTGTCCCACAGGTTTTGGGTTGTTGTGTTTTCATTTTCATTAGTTTCTATGCATATTTTGATTTCTTTTTTGATTTCTTCTGTGATTTGTTGGTTATTCAGAAGTGTGTTGTTCAACCTCCATATGTTGGAATTTTTAATAGTTTTTCTCCTGTAATTGAGATCTAATCTTAATGCATTATGGTCAGAAAAGATGCTTGGAATGATTTCGATTTTTTTGAATTTATCAAGTTTAGATTTATGGCCCAGGATGTGATCTATCCTGGAGAAGGTTCCATGAGCACTTGAAAAAAAAGTGAAATTCATTGTTTTGGGGTGAAATGTCCTATAGATATCAATTAGGTCTAACTGATCTAATGTATCATTTAAAGTTTGCGTTTCTTTGTTAATTTTCTGTTTAGTTGATCTGTCCATAGGTGTGAGTGGGGTATTAAAGTCTCCCACTATTATTGTGTTATTGTTGATTTCCCCTTTCATACTTGTTAGCATTTGTCTTACATATTGCGGGGCTCCTATATTGGGGGCATATATATTTATAATTGTTATATCTTCTTCTTGGATTGTTCCTTTGATCATTATGTAGTGGCCTTCTTTGTCTCTTTCACAGCCTTTGTTTTAAAGTCTATTTTATCGGATATGAGTATTGCCACTCCTGCTTTCTTTTGGTCTCTATTTGCGTGGTATATCTTTTTCCAGCCCTTCACTTTCAGTCTGTATGTGTCCCTTGTTTTGAGGTGGGTCTCTTGTAAGCAGCATATAGAGGGGTCTTGTTTTTGTATCCATTCGGCCAGTCTCTGTCTTTTGGTTGGGGCGTTCAACCCATTTACGTTTAAGGTAATTATTGATAAGTGTGATCCCGTTACCATTTACTTTATTGTTTTGGGTTCGAGTTTATACACCCTTTTCATGTTTCCTGTCTAGAGAATATCCTTTAGAATTTGTTGGAGAGCTGGTTTGGTGGTGCTGAATTCTCTCAGCTTTTGCTTGTCTGTAAAGCTTTTGATTTCTCCTTCGTATTTGAATGAGATCCTTGCTGGGTACAGTAATCTGGGCTGTAGGTTATTGTCTTTCATCACTTTAAGTATGTCTTGCCATTCCCTCCTGGCCTGAAGAGTTTCTATTGAAAGATCAGCTGTTATCCTAATAGGAATCCCCTTGTGTGTTATTTGTTGTTTTTCCCTTGCTGCTTTTAATATTTGTTCTTTGTGTTTGATCTTTGTTAATTTGATTAATATGTGTCTTGGGGTGTTTCGCCTTGGGTTTATCCTATTTGGAACTCTCTGTGTTTCTTGTACTTGGGTGATTATTTCCTTCCCCATTTTAGGGAAGTTTTCAACTATTATCTCCTCAAGGATTTTCTCATGATCTTTCTTTCTGTCTTCTTCTTCTGGGACTCCTATAATTCGAATGTTGGAGCGTTTCATATTGTCCTGGAGGTCTCTGAGATTGTCCTCATTTCTTTTAATTCGTTGTTCTTGTTTCCTCTCTGATTCATTTATTTCTACCATTCTATCTTCTATTTCACTAATCCTATCTTCTGCCTCCGTTATTCTACTAATTGTTGCCTCCAGAGTGTTTCTGATCTCATTTATTGCATTATTCATTATATTTTGACTCTTTTTTATTTCTTCTAGGTCCTTGTTAAACCTTTCTTGCATCTTCTCAATCCTTGTCTCTAGGCTATTTATCTGTGATTCCATTTTGATTTCAAGATTTTGGATCATTTTCACTATCAATATTCGGAATTCCTTCTCCGGTAGATTCCCTACTTCTTCCACTTTTGTTTGGTTTGGTGGGCAACTCTCCTGTTCCTTTACCTGCTGTGTATTCCTCTGTCTCTTCATCTTGGTTATATTGCTGCGTTTGGGGTGGCCTTTTTATATTCTGGGAATTTGTGGAGTTCTCTTTATTATGGAGCTTCCTCACTTTGGGTGGGGTTCTATCAGTGGCTTGTCAAGGTTTCCTGGTTAGGGAGGCTTGTGTTGGAGTTTTGGTGGGTGGAGCTGGGTTTCTTCTCTCTGGAGTGCAATGGAGTGACCCGTAATGGGTTACGAGACATCAAAGGTTTTGGGATAATTTTGAGCTGCCTGTATATTGAAGCTCAGGGGAGTGTTCCTGTGTTGCTGGAGAATTTGTGTGGTATGTCTTGTTTTGGAATTTGTTGGCCCTTAGGTGGAACTTGGTTTCGGTGTAGGTATGAAGGCATTAGATGGGCTCCTATTGCTTAATGTTCCCTGAATTCAAGAGTTCTCTAATGTTTTCAGGCTTTGGATTTAAGCCTCCTGCTTCTGGTTTTCAGTTTTATTTTTACAGTAGCCTCTAGACTTCTCCATCTATACAGCACTGATGATAAAACATCTAGGTTAAAGATGAAAAGTTTCTCCACATTGAGGGACACTCAGAGGGGTTCACTGAGTTATAAGGAGAAGAGAAGATGGAGGGGGTAGTTAGAGGTAACTGGAATGAGATGCGGTGAGATCAAAAGAGAAGAGAGCAAGCTAGCCAGTAGTCACTTCCTTATGTGCGCTCTATAGTCTGGACCGCTCAGAGGTATTTACAGAGTTATACGGGGAAGAGGAGAGGGAGGAAGTAGACAGAGGTGACCAGGAGGATCAGAGAGAGGAATGAGTAGGAGAGAGACAAATCCTGCCAGTAACCTGTTCCTTAGGTGTTCTCCACTGTCTGGAACACACAGAGATTCACAGAGTTGGATAGAGGAGAGATGGGGGAGAAAAGAGACAGAGGCCACCTGTTGGAGAAAAAGGAGAGTCCAGAGGAGGAGAGAGTGGTCAAGCCAGTAATCTCGCTCTCAGGTAAACTGGGATAGTGAAGTTTGGGTTTTTAAATGTACAAAATTGACCACAAAAACCTAAGAGCAAAGAATAAAAATCTAGAGTAGAGGTTGGATTTTCAAAGATACAATATTAGAGAGAAGCAGAAGGAAAAAGGAAGAAAGAAAGAAAAAAAAAAAAAGAAAGAAAAAGAATTATTAAAAAACAAACAAACAAACAATCAAGAAAAAAAAAAAAAAGCCATCAACAACCATCCAAAGACTGTATATGGTGTTTGCCTTAAAAAAAAAAAAAAAAAAGAAAAAAGAAAAAAAGTCTTTTTAAAACAAACAAAAATATAGTAATAATAGGTTATAGAAATAAAAATTAGAGGGGAAATAGAAGACTTAACAATTAAAAAAAAGTTAGAAAAAAAAAGCAAAAAAAAAAAAAAAAAAGGAATGATTTTAAAAATATCTGGCCCTTTCTGGTGTAATGGGCCGTGTGGGATCACTTCCAAGGTGGTTCCCTCTGTTTAACTTCTTCTGTTTGCTGGCTTTTTAGGCTCACTAGTTTAGTTGCGCTGTGAGGAGGGGGGCTGCTGCTAACAAATAGCACTGTCGTGTGCACGCAGTATCTCTGCCCGGCTTGACCTGTCCTTTCTCGCGGCGCACAAACCGCTCCAGCTCTAGGATGCTCAGCCGGGAACCGTCTGGGGCCGGCCCTAGGCTGCGTGCACTTCCCCGGTCCAAGCCGCTCAGGTTCGGCGCTCAGGCAGCCCTCAGAGGCACAGATTCGGCTGGAACTGCGCTTTGTGCCCTTCCCAGTTCCGAGTAGCTCAGGAGTTTGGCGAGCGCGATCGCCGCGGCTTGTCACCTTTTCTGCCGCTGCTGCTCAGCTTTCTGGGCGGACCGCTGGCGCACCCCGTGCAGTAGATTGTGACTGTCCAGCACCCCCAGAAGTCTTAGCAAAGGAGCTTGCTTGCAGTTAGGTCCCGAGTCTGCAATTGCCCCTTTCCAGTCCTTACGGCTCTGGCTGCCTGTCCCCGGCGGGGGATGGTCTGCAGCCGGCTTTTCCCGTTCCGTCCTTTGTTCTGTGCTCGGTCCTGGCGGTGTCTTATGTTCAAGCTTTTCGCGTGGTAGCTATCCCACAGTCTGGTTTGCTAGCCCAAGTTAGATCGTTCTGGTTGCGCGTGGGGCGTTCCTGCCCGATTCTTACAAAGCACTGCAGCCCGCGCCTCCCGCGCGTCCCTGCCCTGCCCCCGCTTCCCAATGGCGGATGCAGGCGTCTGCGCTGCTTTTCCGCTGGGGGAGTTACTGTTGGGCTTGTAATCTGTTGGTTTTAATTATTTGTCTATTTTTCCTTCCTGTTATGTTGCCCTCTGTGTTTCCAAGGCTCGCCACAGACTCGGCAGGGAGAGTGTTTCCTGGTGTTTGGAAACCTCTCTTCTTAAAATTCCCTTCCCGGGACGGGCTTCCCTTCCCGGGACGGAGCTCCCTCCCCACCTCCTTTGTCTCCTTTTCGTCTTTTATATTTTTTATTTTTTTTTTTCCTACCTGTTTTTGAAGACAATGATCTGCTTTTCTGGTTGCCTGATGTCCTCTGCCAGCCTACAGAAGTTGTTTTGTGAAGTTTGCTCGGCGTTGAAATGTTCTTTTGAGGAATTTGTGAGGGAGAAAGTGGTCTTGCCGTCCTATTCCTCCGCCATCTTTCCCTCTCCCCCTTAAATTTTAAAATCTTTAATCCTTACATGCGTTCCCAAACATGAACCCCCCTCCCACCTCCCTCCCCACAACATCTCTCTGGGTCATCCCCATGCACCAGCCCCAAGCATGCTGCACCCTACGTCAGACATGGACTGGCGATTCAATTCTTACATGACAGTATACATGTTAGAATTCCCATTCTCCCAAATCATCCCACCCTCTCCCTCTCCCTCTGAGTCCAAAAGTCCATTATACACATCTGTGTCTTTTTTGCTGTCTTGCATACAGGGTCGTCACTGCCATCTTCCTAAATTCCATATATATGTGTTAGTATACTGTATTGGTGTTTTTCTTTCTGGCTTACTTCACTCTGTATAATTGGCTCCAGTTTCATCCATCTCATCAGAACTGATTCAAATGAATTCTTTTTAACGGCTGAGTAATACTCCACTGTGTATATGTACCACAGCTTTCTTATCCATTCATCTGCTGATGGACATCTAGGTTGTTTCCATGTCCTGGCTATTATAAACAGTGCTGTGATGAACATTGGGGTACATGTGTCTCTTTCAATTCTGGTTTCCTCAGTGTGTATGCCCAGCAGTGGGATTGCTGGGTCATAAGGTAGTTCTATTTGCAATTTTTTAAGGAATCTCCACACTGTTCTCCATAGTGGCTGTACTAGTTTGCATTCCCACCAACAGTGTAGGAGGGTTCCCTTTTCTCCACACCCTCTCCAGCATTTATTGCTTGCAGATTTTTGGATCGCAGCCATTCTGACTGGTATGAAGTGGTACCTCATTGTGGTTTTGATTTGCATTTCTCTAATAATGAGTGATGTTGAGCATCTTTTCATGTGTTTGTTAGCCATCTGTATGTCTTCTTTGGAGAAATGTCTATTTAGTTCTTTGGCCCATTTTTTGATTGGGTCGTTTATTTTTCTGGAATTGAGCTGCATAAGTTGCTTGTATATTTTTGAGATAGTTGTTTGTCAGTTGCTTCATTTGCTATTATTTTCTCCCATTCAGAAGGCTGTCTTTTCACCTTGCTTATATTTTCCTTTGTTGTGCAGAAGCTTTTAATTTTAATTAGATCCCATTTGTTTATTTTTGCTTTTCTTTCCAGAATTCTGGGAGGTGGATCATAGAGGATCCTGCTGTGATTTATGTCTGAGAGTGTTTTGCCTATGTTCTCCTCTAGGAGTTTTATAGTTTCTGGTCTTACATTTAGATCTTTAATCCATTTTGAGTTTATTTTTGTGTACGGTGTTAGAAAGTGATCTAGTTTCATTCTTTTACAAGTGGTTGCCCTGTCAAGCTACCAGCCACATTTTTCACAGAACTAGAACAAATAATTTCAAGATTTGTATGGAAATACAAAAAACCTCGAATAGCCAAAGCAATCTTGAGAAAGAAGAATGGAACTGGAGGAATCAACTTGCCTGACTTCAGGCTCTACTACAAAGCCACAGTCATCAAGACAGTATGGTACTGGCACAAAGACAGACATATAGATCAATGGAACAAAATAGAAAGCCCAGAGATAAATCCACACACATATGGACACCTTATCTTTGACAAAGGAGGCAAGAATATACAATGGAGTAAAGACGATCTCTTTAACAAGTGGTGCTGGGAAAACTGGTCAACCACTTGTAAAAGAATGAAACTAGATCACTTTCTATTTCTATAGAATTTAAAATCCATGATAATTATTGCTTGACTAATTCGAGTAGAAAATCATTTAACTCCTCAGAATTAAAGTCCCTTTACTGAAATGGGGAAAATAGTGTTACACTGCAAAATATCTGAGGCATAAAAATTACATGATTTTTGTAATTTAATTTGTACATGATGGGGCACAGCAATGGCACTGGGAAGACAGCAGATCACCATTGTCTCTATCATCACCATCATCACTGTCATCACCTCACCACACTGCTTGCTCCAGCAGGGAGGTGACCCAGACATAACTAGCATAGCAACCAAGAAGATTAATGAACGTTGTATCTCTCTCCATCTGTTTGTGTCCTGTTTGATTTCTTTCATCAGTGTCTTATAGTTTCCTGAGTATAGATCTCTTACCTCAATAGGTAGCTTTAGCCCTTGGTATTTTATTATTTTTGTTGCAGTGGTAAATAGGTTTCCTTAATTTCTCTTTCTAATCTTTCATAGCTAGTATATAGGAATGCAAGGGATTTATGTGCATTAATTTTGTATCCTGCAACCTTACCAGATTCAGTGATTAGCCCTAGTAGTCTTCTTGTAACCTCTTTACAATTTCCTATGTATAGTATCATGTCATCTGCAAACAGTGACAGTTTTACTTCTTCTTTTCCAGTTTAGATTTTTTTTAAATTTATTTTTCTACTCTGATCATTATGGCTAGGACTTCCAAAACTATGTTGAATAACAGTGGTGAGAGTGGACATCCCTGTCTTGTTACTGATCTTAGAGGAAGTGCTCTCAGTTTTTCTTTTTTTTTTTTTTAACTTTATTTTACTTTACAATACTGTATTGGTTTTGCCATACATTGACATGAATCCACCACGGGTGTACACAAGCTCCCAATCCCAAATCCCCCTTCCCCCTCCCACCCCATATCATCTCTCTGGATCATCCCCATGCACCAGCCCCAAGCATCCTGTATCCTGTATCGAACACAGACTGGCACTTCGTTTCTTACATGATAGTATACATGTTTCAATGCCAGTCTCCCAAATCATCCCACCCTCTCCCTCTCCCTCAGAGTCCAAAAGTCCGTTCTATACATCTGTGTCTCTTTTGCTGTCTCGCATACAGGGTCATCATTACCATCTTTCTAAATTCCGTATATATGTGTCAGTATACTGTATTGGTGTTTTTCTTTCTGGCTTACTTCACTCTGTATAATTGGCTCCAGTTTCATCCATCTCATTAGAACTGATTCAAATGTATATTCTTTTTAATGGCTGAGTAATACTCCATTGTGTATATGTACCACAGCTTTCTTATCCATTCATCTGCTGATGGACATCTAGGTTGTTTCCATGTTCTGGCTATTATAAACATTTTTTCACTATTGAAAATTATATTTGCTTTGAGTTTGTCATATTTGACCTTTCCCTGTTGAGGTAGGTTCCCTCTACCTACCCACTTTCTGGAGAATTTTTAATCATGAGTGGTCATTGAATTTTGTCAAAAGCTTTTTCTGCTTCTATTGAGATGATCAAATGGTTTTTGTTCTTTTGATGTGGTGTATCATACTGATTGACTAGGAGACAGCAAAACATCCTTGCATCCTTGTGATAAATTTCACTTGATTGTGTTGTGTGTTGCTTTGTCTGTGTTGTCAGTTTCTCTCTGCTAGTATTTTGTTGAGGACTTTTGTGTCTATGTATATCAGTGATATGGACCTCTATTTTTCTCTTTTTGGGGTCTTTTGTATTCCCATACTAGTTTTTATATCAGGGTGTTCTTGGTCTCATATAAAGAGCTGGAGAGTGTTCCTCTCTCTGCAGTTTTTGGAAAAGCTTGTGAAGGATAGGTGTTAGCTCTCCTCTAAATGTTTGATAGAACTTGCCTGTGAGGCCATCTGGTCCTGGACGTTTGTTTGTTGGAAGTTTTTTAATCACAGTTTCTATTTCAGTGCTTGTGTGTGGTCTGTTCATATTTTCTGTTCCTTTCTGGTTCAGTCTTCAAAAGTTGTACTTTTCTAAGTGTTTATCCATTTCTTCCAGGTTGTCCATTTTATTGACATATCATTGCTTTTAGTAGTCTCTTATGATATTTTGTATTTCTATCGTGTCAATTGTAACTTCTTTTTCTTTTCTTATTTTATTGATTTGAGTCTTCTACCATTTTTTCTTGATGAGTCTGGCAAAATGTTTATTAGTTTTGTTTATCTTCACAAAGAACCACCTTTTAGTTACATTAATCTTTGCTATTGTTTCCTTCATTTCTCTCTCTGATCTTTATGATTCCTTTTCATAATATTCAGGGGGTTCTCAAGGCAAGAATGCTGGTGGTTTACCATTCCCTTCTCCAGTGAACACATTCTGTTAGAACTCTCCACCATCTCTTCTTGGGTGGTGCTACATGGCATGGCTCATGGTTTCATCGAGTTAGATGAGGTTATGATCCATGTGACCAGTTTGCTTAGTTTTCTGTGATTGTGGTTTTCATTCTGTCTGCCCTTGATGGATGAGGATATGAGGCTTGTGGAAGCTTCCTAATGGGAGAGACTGGATGTGGAGAAAACTGGTTCTTGCTCTGGTGGGCAAGGCCATGCTCAGTAAATCTTCAGTCCAACTTTCTGCTGATGGATGGGGCTGTGTTCCCTCCCTGTAGTTTGGCCTGAGGCCAAATTATGATAAGGGTAATGGCAGTAATTCTGACTGCCATAGATAAAACAAGAGAATTCCAGAAAAATATTTATTTCTGTGTCATTGACTACCCTGAAACTTTTGACTCTGTGGGTCTCAACAAAGTGTGGAAAATTCTTAAAGAGATAATAATACCAGAGTACCATACCTGCCTCCTGAGAAATCTCTATGCAGATCAAGAAGCAACAGTTAGAACCAGACATGGAACAGTCGAGTTCAGTACACTTCAGTCGCTCAGTTGTGTCTGTTTCTGCACCACCCCATGGACTGTAGCACACCTGGCTTCCCGGTCAGAGGTTGCTCAAACTCATGTCCATCGAATTGGTTATGCCATCCAGCCAGCTCATCCTCTGTCGTTCCTTCTCCTCCTGCCTTCAATCTTTCCCAGACTCAGGGTCTTTTCAAATGAGTCACTTCTTCACCTCAGGTGGTCAAAGTATTGAAGTGTCAGCTTTAGCATCAGTCCTCCCAATGAATCCTCAGGACTGATTTCCTTTAGGATGCACTGGTTAGATCTCCTTGCACTTTGAAGGACTCTCAATAGTCTTCTTCACCACCATAGTTCAAAAGCATCAGTTCTTTGGTGCTTAGCTTTTTTATAGTCTAACACTCACATCCATACATGACTGTTGGAAAAACCATAGCTTTGTCTGGATGGACTATTGTTGGCAAAGTAATGTCTCTGCTTTTTAATATGCTATCTAGGTGGGAACACAGACCAGTTCAAAACTGGGAAAAGAGGAAGTCAAGGCTGTATATTGTTTCCCTGCTTATTTAACTTATATGCAGAGTAAATCATGTGAAATGCTGGGCTGGTTCAAGCACAAGCTGGAATCAAGAGTGCCAGCAGAAACATCAATAACCTCAGGTATACAGATGATACCACCCTTCTGGAAGAAAGTGAAGAGAAACTAAAGAGCCTCTTAAGAAGGAGAAAGAGGAGATTGAAAAAGCTGGCTTAAAACTCAACATTCAAAAATCTAAAATCATGGCATCTGGTCCCATCACTTCATGGCAAATAGATGGGGAAACAATGGAAACAGAATTCTGAATACTATGAGTTCTTTATGAGAAAGATTACCTGTTTCCACTTCATTCATTTGGTCTTCTGGGTTTATACTTTGCTTCTCCATCTGCAACATAATTCTCTGTCATTATATTTTGAATATCTTACTGTTTTTATGGTCTCCTTTTCACAGGTGGCAGGGTTGCAGTTCCGTTTACTTCTGTTGTCTGTCCCCTGATAGGTGAGATTGGTCCAGGGGCTTGTGTAAGCGTCCCTGTGGGAGGGCTTAGTGTCTGTGCTCTGGCGATTGGAACTGAGTCTTTTCCCTCTGATAAGCAGGGTGTTTGGGGATGTCTGTGAGCCTAGAATTACTAGGCAGCCTATCTACTGAGGGGCAGGGCTGTTTCCTGTCTTGCTGCTTGTTTGGCATGGAGTCTAGACAGGCACTGGAGTCTATAGGCAGTTGGGTAGAGTGGGGGCTTGGTGTTGAAATACACACTTCCAGGATAGCACATGTGAATTGATATTCTATGGACCCCAGATTCTCTGGCAGTACAGCGTCCTGGACTCAGTGTTCCCATCACAGAGGTACAGAGGTCTGATTCCTGCTGGGGAGCCAAGAGTCCACAAGCCACAACTGTGGCCAGAGAAAAGAAGAAAAATAAATAAGAGGAAAAGAAAACAAACAAAACCCAAGAAAAATTGTAAAAATATAAATAGACAGCAACAAAACAAAACACAGACACACACACAACACATATAAAACATACACACTAAACTCAACACAAATGATAGCAACAAACCCAAACTTACAGAAACAAAGAAGCAGAGAGAATAGACAAAAAGGAAACAAAACAAAGATGAACATGTATACTATCATGTAAGAAACAAATTGCCAGTCTATGTTCGATACAGGATACAGGATGCTTGGGGCTGGTGCACGGGGATGATCCAGAGAGATGATATGGGGTGGGAGGTGGGAGGGGGGTTCAGGATTGGGAACTCATGTACCCCCGTGGCGGATTCATGTCAATGTATGGCAAAACCAATACAATATTGTAAAGTAAAATAAAGTAAAAATAAAAATTAAAAAAAACAAAGATGATAACAAGAAAAAAGAACTCAAAAATGAGGCCTTCAATGGATGAAGGACAACCCACATTATAGAGGGCACCTCCTTTACCCAGACCACTGATTTATATATTGAAAGGTGAAAGTCTGTTGCTAAGTTGTGTGCGACTCTTTGTGACCCCATGGAATGTAGCCCTCTCTCTGTGGGATTCTCCAGGCAAGAATACTTTAGTGGGTTGTCATTTCCTTATCGAGACGATTTTCCTGATCTGGTGATCAAACTGGCATCTCCTGCTTGTTAGGCAGACACTTGACCACTGAGCCACCAGGGAAGCCCAACTCATTCAAATACAAATAGAAATACATAGAATAATATTTGACCAATTATCTGGGCACCCTGTGCTAGTCAAAATGACTCATAAATTACCTACGCTTCCTTCCAGCATACTGACAAATTATATGAAGGAAGTGACCAGGAAAGAGGTTTATTTAACATATATTCCATGTAACCAGTAGGGTAAATCTAAAAAGTTGGTTTAAATTATAGTGAAATTCTTATTAATGATTGAGAAATTGTATATGAATGGCAATTAATTTCAGTGATTGAACGGCTCACAGTGATTTCAACTTTCATTAAAAAACAGTTGTTTTATGGCATTACTTACCAGATTGGGCCTTTTGATATTTCAAAAGGGAAGGACGTCAGAAAATTTGACCAATGCTCTGAGCTTATTTCATAGAGTGAATTAGTACAAAGAGGACAGTTGGGAGAAATTATGTAGGAGTAGGTGGTATGTCACGTTGGGGAGTTATGTGCAAAAAGCTTGCTTTCTGTTGTTGGTCTACAGTCTGGTCTGCGCCAACACCTGAATTACAGTAGATGATGCTAAACCCTTAGTGGATTCCCTGTGACCCAAGGTGAAACAGATTTCTAAAGGCTGCAAGAATCAGCTTGATGTCTTTTATCTGAGGGAGAAAAGCAGTGAAAGGAGGCTCTAGAGGTCACCACTTTGCTGAACATTTCTAAGTATTACGATGGGAAGGCTGGAGAGATGATCTGCAAGCTGCCCTCGGTCCCTTTTAGAAGAAGAAAGGAGACAGATTAGGAGGTCATGGATCAAAGGGAAAAGCATTATAAGAAGGACTTGAGGTAAAGAGAAAGGTGTCACTAGATAGCCAGGCTCTTTTCAACCCAGGATGTACAACAAAATGGCAACCAGTTCAAGTGTGTCAAGACAGGCACTTTTATAGTTCATAGAGGGTAAAAGGTATCAAAGAGGAATCTTCTCCAATCAAGAAAGGGAGGCTTTGACTCCAAGTTAAAGAATGCTCCCAAATCCTCCCACTGCCATAAACCCCTGAAACTGAGAGCTTAAGGAGTCATGGGAAGATAATCCAGTGAGGAGATCCTGGAGCAGGATACTTCCTCCTTCTGGAGTCCCTGTCAAGCCACTTATGGACGGATTTGCATTTTGGCTGGGAAATGACTGAACCGGGCCAGTTTTGGCAGCTCTGCTTCCTCCTGGGTGGGGCAGCAATTCCCTATAAAAAGGCCCTCTGTTGTATCACTGCCATCCGCCTGCTCCTCAAGTCTGGATAGACTTTGGAGAACCTGGTGAGTCTGAGTCTTCAGTTCAGCTTTATTCTTGGGCTCTCTACTTATGAATTAATTCTGGCTATAGCAAATTTGGTGTGTCCAGTTATTGTCATGACTTTAATGCTCCTTAGTGGATGGGAGCTTGGAATTTGAACACAGTGATATACAGTATTTATTAAGTTTCTGGTACAGAGTTTGAATTCCTTTAATGAAGAGATTAAAATAAAATCTGTGACAAGAAGAGGTAAAGAACAAAGTATTTTTCCTCTTTCTGTATCTTTCTTGTGTCCTTCTGCTCTTATTTAAGAGACATTTATCTCTGAAGGTGTAGGGCTCTTATATCCTTCCTGGTGGCCATTTGCTCTGTACACAGGTCATACTTCTGGGACCTCATGATAGATAATGATGATGAGAATTGCTTGTGAGCTTACCCAGGATTTTGGAACACTTGATGGCCTTTCTTGAAGATGTTCTTTTCAGAAAAAAAAAGAAGACCAGAATAACTTTGATTGGTTTTTTGCATAAAATTTTTTTGAAAGGTTGTATGTTAAAAGAAAAGATTTTCTCTGAGCCAATAATACAATTTGTTGAAGAGGGAGAGAGAGGCCAGAAATTCACTGAAAGGGATTAAAGAGATCAAACCACATTCTTAGAGACTGGAGAGATTCTATCTGATATTATAAAGCTCAGACCTTTCTCCCTGTAGCAGTTCCTTCTTGTGAACACTGTCATGTAATTTGTTTCAGATTCGAAGACTCCAGAAAGATGTCTTATCAGCAGCAGCAGTGCAAGCAGCCCTGCCAGCCACCTCCAGTAGTGTGCCCTCCCAAGTGCCCTGAGCCCTGCCCACCTCCAAAGTGCCCTGAGCCCTGCCCACCCCCAAAGTGCCAGCAAAAATGCCCTCCTGTGCCACCTCCCCAACAATGCCAGCAGAAGTGCCCACCCAAAAGCAAGTAGAAGCATCGGCTTTTATCTGGATCAGGAAAGGATGAGACAACTGACTCACCCAGCTCCACAGCTCCACCTTCGTCTTCTCTTTAAAGCCTATCATGGATACAGAAGAAGCTTCTCCATCCTTCAGCCTGCAGTATGCCTGTGGTGATTCCTGACAGCCAGAGGTTTCCTTCCTGAGGCTGCTGTTCTACTCTGCTCTGAGAGGACAGCTGAGAAAGCATCCCAGAGCTTGAAATGGAAGAGCAGCAGCTTTTCTCCCGGGCACCATCAGAGGATTCTCTCCCTCTCTTGGGTCTGTCTGTCACCTGGTCAGGGGTTTCTACCAGCTGGTCAACTGTTGCTTATTCTCCTCTTCATGAATAAACTACAGTTCCTTTGTGTGATGACAAAAATGTTTCCTTTCTTTTCAAACTGCTTTTAGTAATACCATATCATCATCCTGTTTTGTTTCTATCCTTTGATGCTGAGGTTTAAGCTCTCACAATCAGCGTTGTCTAAATTTTGACTCTTATCAAAGAATACTTCTATATAATTTCAATTCCATGCTATTTCCTTAATTATCACTTGATGGTTGAGGAACAAAATATTTACCTCTCCTGGTTTTCAGTCCTTTTAGTAAAATGTAGGGAAAATTGTATTTCATTTCAAACTATTGAGGAATCAATATTCAATGGATGTGTATACTTTAGTTGGCATATGCCAGACTCATAAATAGCACTCGGAAGACAGTTCAGTTCAGTTCAGTTCACTCAATCGTGTCTGACTCTTTAGGACCCCATGGACTGCAGCATGCCAGGCCACCCTGTCCAGGCCATCATTGTCTCCATCATCACTCCCTTTACCACCGCTGTTACCCTCACCACCATATTAGCTCCAGAAGGAAAGTAGCTCAGAAATAATTTGTGTTTCAAACAAGTTTTTTACACTGTGCTGTACTTTCATGTTCTGTTTTTTTTTTTCTTTTCTAATTTAGCCATATTTTTAGATGCTATTGCTGATAAAGGGCTTTTGGAAATTAATGAAATAGTCTGCATAAGCTTATAGTAGTTCTTAAAAGATGGGTACTACCAAAGAAAGGTAAATAGAAAGGGTACTTACCAGGTAAGGTGCTGCCTCCTCCCCATGTGTATCACCTTACATATTTTTTCACATCTGAAATTGCTTTCCTGATTATCTTGGTTCCATCTTTAAAGAAATTTGAGGTTCACAGTGTTCATTGAGATTTACAAAGTCACTATTGCTAGGCAGCTTAGTGTCTAAGTGCTTAGCTGTGAAAGCGAGCTGTGAAAAAAGCTAATCTTTGTTATTTCTTCTTGTGGTCTTCAGTGTCCACGAGTCAAATAGTTAATTCAGATCAAACACACACAAGCACACACACACACACACTAAAAATAACATCATTCTTAAATGTAACCAAGTCTTCAAATCAAATCATGCTCTACCTATACACAAGATAGATTCAATCTTTCTCTTTCTACAGTCTTCATTCACAAACCTAGAAGTGAAGGATTCTAAAAAGATAGAACTGTAGATGGAAAAAGATACCCAGATTATTTCTCAGTCCTCATTTTACTATGACATGAATAAAAAAATAAACACTGATATTTAGGATCTGTCTTTACTGTAGCTAGTGCTATTTGACCTAACACAAAAATTAGTTTTCTGAGGTGGGATGCTACTGTAACAAATCTTAAAAATGTAGCCTTGGCTTAGAAATCTTCAGGTGGTTGGCAAAGAAACTGATATTGGAGACCATAAATGTGATGATATGTGTTATTCAATGGCAAAACATTTGAAAAATGACCTGGGGAGGTTGAGCACATGTTGGTTATTTATTGTAATGATCAGGGTACTTTGATACACACATGCTCAGGAAATAGTTGTCTGGTTTGCAAACCAGAAATGAACAAAATGGAAAGAAAAACTGTGGTGGCCCAGATATTAGAAAACTTGTTGAACTAGAACACTCACCAGTTATAATCCCCAAAGAGAAAGATGATGTGACTTTACATGATTTTGATGTTTGCATCCACTTGCATTTGACTGTAACAACATAGAAAAGAGAGAAAAATTGTAGTCTTTCCATCTGTGTACCAAGGAGCCCCAGTGGTAACTCTATTATGTTCAGAGGAAAAGGCAGCAAAATAAATCATCTTGTTTTGTTTCTATCCTTTGACGCCAATGTTCAAGCTTCACAATCAGCGTTGTCTAAATTTTGAGTCTTATCAAAGAATACTTCTACATATTTCAATTCCATGTTATTAAGTCATCAATTTCCTCAAAAACTTATTAGACATCTAATGTATTTCATTCCTCCAACCATTCCATCTTCAAGAGACCACACTCAGGTCCTTTCATAGTAGTAATTTTCTGGCTTGATTTAACCTATAAAATGAGTACTATTATTATTCCAACTTTAAAGTGAAGAAAACGAGACCTTAAAATGAGACACAGAGACCTTAAGCAAATTATCCAAGATCATACAGTTATTAAGTAACAGAACCATGGAGTGAACTCAGGAAGGCTGGCTATAGGATCTGTGATCTCAGAAACATGATTGTGGTCACTTCTAGTGGAGAAGGTATGAAATGCAATTTATTTAGGAAACTTGGATCTTTTTAAAGGGTTGGTAATGTTCTTTTTCTTATCTTCATGTTTCTTGTCAATAAAGCGCATCAATCTATAATTATCTACTTCATACAGCAAAAGTTATAAACTTTCTGAATGTGTTGATCATATTCTTCTAAAATCAAACAAAATTTATTTTTTGTTTTCCTTTGTCTTGTTTTTCTTCAAGACAAAATTGGGGAGGGAATCGTGTCAATATTAGGCCAGAACCCAGTCCAAGAGTACAAAGTTAACCCTCCTAAAAATAA
>NW_017206339.1:0-4922 GCF_001704415.2 Capra hircus | reverse complement strand
GGAAACCCACAGACCCCGTGATCCTCGCGAAGGGAAGCAGGAAACTGCTGCTACAGCTCGGGAGGAAAGAGCACGTGCATGCCCCCACTCCATACGAGGACTGACTCCGCTGGGAGACTCCAGACGTACCCAAGATCCATGTCAGAACAGGAGAGGAATCCTCCGGTTGGGCACCAACTCCACTCAAGGTCTTAGGACCTGGCATCGACGGAGAGAAATCCCGACAGGACCCCGAGCAACTCGCATGGGGACTGGCCTTTCCTGAGGCCACCAGAGCGGGTCCCGGAGGTCCCCTTCGTAACTCGAGAGCACCTGCCGCAACTCGAGAAAATCCAGGAGGTTCACCCCTCCAGGCGAGATGACGCCCGTTTCCCCTGAGGCGTCTCGAAGCTAATCACACCTAACTTCTGGAACTTCCAAACGGTCCTTCACACCCTTGTTGCAACTCAAGAAGTTACCCGACATACCCGTCTCCACTCGAGAATAAGCACGAGAGTCCCGCCACATCCAGAGGAGCCCCGTTTCCGCCTCATAGCTCGAGAGGAGGGATCCTTTCCCTGCGTGGTCAGTCAAGAATTCCCGGGGTTCCCGTCGCTTCTGAAGAGGAGGCGCTCTCCACAGGAGAGGCGAGAGGAACTCCAGGGTCGTGCCACCGTTAATACAGTCCCCCAGAAATCTCAGTCCATTCCAGGGAAACCTGTTTTCCCTGTCCTACCTCAACTTTCAAGCCGAGGATCGACTCACTAAACGGTGCCACGTGGAACAGCCCTGTGGGAAAGCCTCGTTGGAAAGCCTGGTGGGAAAGCCTCGAGGGAAAGCCACAGATCCCTTGATCCTCGAGAAGGGAAGCGTGACACTGCTGCTACAGCTTGGGAGGAAAGCGCAGGTGCATGCCCCAAAGAGACGAGGACTGACTTCCCTGGGGAGACCCCAGAAGTACCCCAAGGTCCATGTCAGCACTGGAGAGGAATCCTCAGGTTCCGGCACCGACTCCACACAAGGTCTTAGGTACCGACATTGACGGGAGAGGAATCCCGAGAGGCCCCTGAGCAACTCGCATGGGGCCTAACCTTTCCTGAGGCCACCAGAGCGGGTCGCTGAGGTCCCCGTCGTAAGTCGAGAGCACCTTCGGCAACCTGAGAAATCCAGGAGGTTCTCCCCTCCAGGCGAGATGAGGCCTATTTCCGCTGAAGCGTGTCGAGGCAAATCCATGTATCCTCTGGAACTTCCAAAGGGTGCATCAAACCCTTGCTGCAACTCAAGAAGTTCCCCAACATACCCGTCCACTCGAGACGAAGCAGGAGAGTTCCGCCTACATCCAAAGGAACCCTGTTTCCGCCTCCTAGCTCGAGAGGAGGGATCCTCTCCCTGCGTATTCGGGAAAGAATTCCCGGCGTTCCCGTCGCATCTCAAGAGGAGGCGCTCTCCACAGGAAAGGCGAGAGGAACTCCAGGGTCGTGCCACCATTCCCTGAGTCCCCCAGATGTCTCAGTCCATTCCAGGGAAACCTGTTTTCCCTGCACTGCCTCGCCTTTGAAGCTGAGGATCGACTCACACCACGGTGGCACGTGGCACAGCCCTGTGGGAAAGCCTCGTGGGAAAGCCTCGTGGAAAGCCTCGAGCGAAAGCCACAGATCCCTTGATCCACTCGAAGGGAACCGTGAAACTGCTGATACAGCTCGGGAGGAAAGCGAACGTGCATGCCCCCACTCGAGACGAGGACTGACGCCCCTGAAGAGACTCCAGAAGTACCCCAAGTTGCATGTCAGCACTGGAGAGGAATCCTCAGGTTCCGGCACCGACTCCACACAAGGTCTTAGGCCCAGCATCGACGGGAGAGGAATCCCGAGAGGCCCCGAGCAAATCGCATGGGGACTGGCCTTTCCTGAGGCCACCAGAGCGGGTCCCTGAGGTCCCCGTCGAAAGTCGAGAGCACCTGCCGCAACTCGAGAAAATCCAGGAAGTTCTTCCCTCCAGGCTAGATGAGGCCCTTTTCCGCTGAGGCGTCCCGAGGCTAATCACACCTAACCTCTGGAACTTCCAAGGGTCCTTCACACCCTTGCTGCGACTCAACAAGTTCCCCGACATACCCGTCTCCACTCGAGAGGAAGCACGAGAGTCCAGCCCACATCCAGAGGGCCCCGTTTCCACCTTCTAGCTCGAGAGGAGGGATCCTTTCCCTGCGTGTTCAGGAAAGAATTCCCGGCGTTCCCGTCGCATCTCAAGAGGAGGCGCTCTCCACAGGAAACGCGAGAGGAACTCCAGGGTCGTGCCACCATTCCCTGAGTCCCCCAGATGTCTCAGTCCATTCCAGGGAAACCTGTATTCCCTGCACTGCTCGACTTTCAAGCCAAGGATCGACTCACTCCACGGTGGCACGTGGGACAGCCCTGTGGGTAAGCCTCGTGTGAAAGCCTCGAAGGAAAGCCACACATCCCTTGATCCACGCGAAGGGAAGCGTGACCCTGCTGTTACAGCTCGGGAGGAAAGCGCACGTGCATGCCCCTCTCGAGACGATGACTGACTCCCCTGGGGAGACTCCAGACCTACCCCAAGATCCATGTCAGCACTGGAGAGGAATCCTCAGGCTCCGGCACCAACTCCACACAAGGTATTGGGATCCGGCATCGACGGGAGAGGAATCCCGAGAGGCCCCTGAGCAACTCGCATGGGGACTGGCCTTTCCTGAGGCCACCAGAGCGCGGTCCCTGAGGTCCCCGTCATAAGTAGAGAGCACCTGCTTCAACTCGAGTAAATCCAGGAGGTTCTCCCTCTAGGCGAGATGAGGCCCATTTCCGCAGAGGCGACTCGGCTAATCACACCTATCCTCTGGAACTTCCAAAGGGTCTTTCACACCCTTACTGCAAATCAAGAAGTTCCTCGACATACACGTCTCCACTCTAGAGGAATAAAGAGAGTCCCGCCCACATCCAGAGGAGCCCCGTTTCCGCTTCCTAGCTCGAGAGGAGTGATCCTTTCCCTCCTGGGTCGAGAAAGAATTCCCGGCGTTCCCGTCCCATCTCAAGAGGAGGTGCTCTCCACAGGAAAGGCGAGGGGGAACTCCAGGGTCGTGCCACCATTCCCAGAGTCCCCCAGATGTCTCAGTTCATTCCAGGGAAAAACTGTTTTCCCTGCACTGCCTCGACTTTCATGCCGAGGATCGACTCACACCAGGGTGGCACGTGGGACAGCCCTGTGGAAAGCCTCGTGGGAAAGCCTCGTGGGAAAAACTCGAGGAAAGCCACAGATCCCTTGATCCACGGAAGGGAAGCGTGACACTGCTGCTACAGCTCGGGAGGAAAGCGCACATGCCCCCACTCGAGACGAGGACTGACTCCCCTGGGGAGACTCCAGAAGTACCCAAGATCCATGTCAGCACTGGAGAGGAATCCTCAGGTTCCGGCACGACTCCACACAAGGTCTTAGCCCTAGCATCGACGGGAGAGGAATCCCGAGAGGGCCCGAGCAACACGCATGGGGACTGGCCTTTCCTGAGGCCACCAGAGCGGGTCCCTGAGGTCCCCGTCGTAAGTCGAGAGCTCCTGCCCCAACTCGAGAAAATCCAGGACGTTCTCCCCTCCAGGCGAGATGAGGCCCATTTCCGCTGAGGCGTCTCGAGGCTAATCACACCTAACCTCTGGAACTTCCAAAGGGTCCTTCACACCCTTGCTGCAACTCAAGAAGTTCCCCGACATACCCGTCTCCATTCGAGAGGAAGCACGAGAGTCCGCCCACATCCAGAGGAGCCCCCATTTCCACCTCATAGCTCGAGAGGAGGGATCCTTTCCTGCGTGGTCGGGAAAGAGTTCCCGGCGTTCCGTTGCATCTCAAGAGGAGGCGCTCTCCACAGGAAGGCGAGAGGAACTCCAGTTCCAGCCAGAGTCCCCCAGATGTCTCAGTCCATTCCAGGGAAACCTGTTTTCCCTGCACTGCCTCGACTTTCAAGCGAGGATCGACTCACACCACGGTGGCACGTGGGACAGCCCATGGGAAAGCCTCTTGAGAAAGCTTCTGGGGAAAGCCACAGATCCCTTGACCCGCGAAGGGAAGCATGACACTGCAGCTACAGCTCGGGAGGAAAGCACAAGTCATGCCCCCATTAGAGACGAGGACTGACTCCCCTGGGGAGACTCCAGAAGTACCCCTAGATCCTTGTCAGCACTGGAGAGGAATCCTCAGGTTCTGGAACCGACTCCACACAAGGTCTTGTCCCTGGCATCGACGAGAGAGGAATCCCGAGAGGCCCCGAGCAACTCGCATGGGGATTGGCCTTTCCTGAGGCCACCGGACGGGTCCCT
This sequence comes from Capra hircus, assembly GCF_001704415.2. Taxonomy (NCBI): domain Eukaryota; kingdom Metazoa; phylum Chordata; class Mammalia; order Artiodactyla; family Bovidae; genus Capra; species Capra hircus. The sequence continues at coordinate 624 of NW_017206339.1, read as the reverse complement.
GAGGTCCCCATCGTAAGTCGAGAGCACCTGCCGCAACTCAATAAAATCCAGATGTTCTCCCTTCAAGGTGAGATGAGGCCCATTTCCGCTGAGGCGTATCGAGTCTAATCACACCTAACCTCTGGAACTCCCAAAGGGTCCTTCACACCCTTGCTGCAACTCAAGAAGTTCCCGACATACCCGTCTCCACTCGAGAGGAAGCACGAGAGTCCCGTCCACATCCAGAAGAGCCCCGTTTCCGCCTCCTAGCTCGAGAGGATGGATACTTTACCTGCGTGGTCGAGAAAGAATTCCCGGCGTTCAGGTCGCATCTTAAGAAGAGGCCCTCTCCACAGGAACGTCGAGAGGAACTCCAGGGTCATGATACCATTTCCAGAGTCCCGAGAGGTCTCAGTACATTCTAGCGAACACTGTTTCCCGGCACGGCCTCGACTTTCAAGCGAGGATCCACTCACACCACGGTGGCATGTGGGACAGCCCAGTGGGAAAGCTCCTGGGAAAGCCTTGTGGAAAGCCTCGAGGGAAAGCGAGGAAAGACACAGATCCCTAGATCCACGCGAAGGGAAGCGCGACACTGCTGCCACAGCTCGGAAGGAAATAGCACATGCATGGCCTCCACTCGAG
>NW_017206338.1:0-4922 GCF_001704415.2 Capra hircus | reverse complement strand
CCGAGACGAGGACTGACTCCCCTGGGGAGACACCAGAAGTACCCCAAGATCCATGTCAGCATTGGAGAGGAATCCTCAGGTTCCGGCACCGACTCCACTCAATTTCTTAGGCCCCAGCATCGACGGGAGAGGAATCCCGAGAGGCCCCCAAGCAACTCGCATGGGAACTGGCCTTTTCTGAGGCCAACAGAACAGGTCCCTGAGGTCCCCATCGTAAGTCTATAGCACCTGCCTGCAACTCGAAAAATCCAGGAGGTTCTCCCCTCCAGGCGAGATGAGGCCCATTTCCGCTGAGCAACAAGGGGGTAATTCATACTTAAACTCTGGAACTTCCAAAGGGTCCTTCACACCCTTGCTGCAACTCAAGAAGTTCCCCGACATACCCGTCTCCACTCAAGAGGAATCGAGAGTCCGCCCATATCCAGAGTGGTCCCGTTTCCGCCTGCTCACTCGAGAGGAGGGATCCTTTCCCTGCGTGGTCGGGAAAGAATTCCTAGCGTTCCCGTCGCATCTCAAGAGGAGGCGCTCTCCACAGGAAAGGCGAGAAGAACTCCAGGATCAGGCCCCATTCCCAGAGTCCCCAGATGTCTCAGTCCATTCCAGGGAAACCTGTTTTCCCTGCACTGCCTCGACTTTCAAGCGAGGATGACTCACAGCACGGTGGCACGTGGGACAGCCCTGTGGAAAGCCTCGTGGAAAGCCTCGTGAGAAATCCTCGAGGGAATGCCACAGATCACTTGTTGCACGTGAAGGGAAGCGTGACACTGCTACTACAGCTCGGAAGGAAAGCGCACGTGCATGCCCCACTCGAGACGAGGATTGACTCCCCTGGGGAGACTCCAGAAGTACCCCAAGATCCATGTCAGCACTGGAGAGAAACATCAGGTTTTGGCACCGACTCCACACAAGGCCTTAGGCACCAATATTGACGGGAGAGGCATCCCAAGAGGCCCCAAGAGCAACTAGCATAGGGACTGGCCTTTCCTGAGGCCACCAGAGCGGGTCCCTGAGTTCCCCGTCGTAAGTCGAGAGCACCTGCCGCAACTCGAGAAAATCCAGGAGGTTCTCCCCTCCAGGCGAGATGAGGCCCATTTCTGCTGAGGCGTCTCCAGGATATTCTCCGAACCTCTGGAACCTCCAAAGGGTCCTTCACACCCTTGCTGCAACTCAAGAAGTTCCCCGACATACCCGACTCCACCCGAGAGGAAACACGAGAGTCCCGCCCACATCCAGAGGAGCCCCGTTTCCGCCTCCTAGCTCGAGAGGAGGGATCCTTTCCCTGCGTGGTCGGAAAGAATTCCCGGCGTTCCCATAGCATCTCAAGAGGAGGCGCTCTCCACAGGAAAGGCGAGAAGAACTCCAGGGTCGTGCCACGATTCCCAAAGTCCCCGAGAGGTCTCAGTCCATTCCAGGGAAAACTCTTTTCCCTGCACTGCCTCGACTTTCAAGCCGAGGATCGACTCACACCACGGTGGCACGTGGTACAGCCCTGTGGGAAAGCCTCGTGGGAAAGCCTCGTGGGAAAGCCTCGAGGAAAGCCACAGATCCCTTGATCCAAGCAAAGGGAAGTGTGACACTGCTGCTTCAACTCTGGAGGAATGCGCACGTGCATGCCCCCACTCGAGACGAGGACTGAGTCTCCTGGGGAGTCTCCAGAAGTACCCCAAGATCCATGTCAGCACTGGAGAGGAATCGTCAGGTTCCGGCACCGAATCCACACAAGGTCTTAGGCCCCGACATCGTCGAAAGAGGAATCCCGAGAGGCCGTCGAGCGACTCGCATGGGGACTGGCCTTTCCTGAGGCCACAAGAGCGGGTCCCTAAGGTCCCATCCTAAGTCGAGAGCACCTGTCGCAACTCGCGAAAATCACGAGGTTCTCCCCTCCAGGCGAGATGAGGCCCATTTCCGCTGAGGCGTCTCGAGGTTAATCACACCTAACCTCTGGAACTTCCAAAGGGTCCTTCACACCCTTGCTGCAACTCAGGAAGTTCCCCGATATACCCGACTCAACTCGAGAGGAAGCACGAGAGTCCCGCCCACATCCAGAGGAGACCCGTTTCCGCCTCCTACCTCGAGAGGAGTGATCCTTTCCCTGCGTGCTCGGGAAAGATTTCCCGGCGTTTCCGTGGGATCTCAAGAGGAGGAGCTCTCCACAGGAAAGGCGAGAGGAACTCGAGTGTCGTGCTACCATTCCCAGAGTCCCCAAAATGTCTGCGTCCATTCCAGGGAAACCAGTTTTCCCTGCACTGCGTTGACTTTCAAGCCGAGGATCGACTCACACCACGGTGGCACGTGGGACAGCCGTGTGGGAAAGCTCGTGGAAAGCTCGTGGGAAAGCCTCGTGGGAAAGCCTCGAGGGAAAGCAACAGATCCGTTGATCCACGCGAAGGGAAGCGCGACACTGCTGCTACAGCTCGGGAGGAAAGCGCACGTGCATGCCCCCACTCGAGACGAGGACAGACTCCCCTGGGGAGACTCCAGAAGTACCCCAAGATCCATGTCAGCACTGGAGAGGAATCCTCAGGTTCCGGCACCGACTCCACACAAGGTCTTAGGCACTATAATCGATGGGAGAGGAATCCCGAGAGGCCCCGAGCAACTCGCATGGGGACTGGCCTTTCCCGAGGCCACCAGAGGGGTCCCTGAGGTCCCCGTCTTAAGTCGAGAGCACCTGATGCAACTCGAGAAAATCCAGGAGGTTCTCCACTCCAGGCGAGATGAGGCCCATTTCCGCTGAGGCGTCTCGAGGCTATTCACACCTAAACTCTGGAACTTCCAAAGGGTCCTTCACACCCTTGCTCCAACTCAAGAAGTTCCGCGAGATTCCCGTCTCCACTCGAGAGGGAGCACGAGAGTCCCGCCTACATCTAGAGGAGCCCCGTTCCGCCTCCTAGCTCTAGAGGAGGGATCCTTTCCCTGCGTGGTCGGGAAAGAATTCCCGGCGTTCCCGTCGCATCTCAAGTGGAGGCGCTCTCCACAGGAAAGGCGAGAGGAACTCCAGGGTCGTGCCACATTCCAGAGTCCCCCATATGTCTCAGTCCATTCCAGGGAAACCTGTTTTCCCTGCACTGCCTCGACTTTCAAGCCGAGGACGACTCACAGCACGGTGGCACGTGGGACAGCCCTGTGGGAAAGCCTCGTGGAAAGCCTCGTGAGAAATCCTCGAGGGAATGCCACAGATCCCTTGTTGCACGTGAAGGGAAGCGTGACACTGCTACTACAGCTCGGAAGGAAAGCGCACGTGCATGCCCCCACTCGAGACGAGGATTGACTCCCCTGGGGAGACTCCAGAAGTACCCCAAGATCCATGTCAGCACTGGAGAGGAAACATCAGGTTTTGGCACCACTCCACACAAGGCCTTAGGCACCAATATTGACGGGAGAGGCATCCAAGAGGCCCCAAGAGCAACTAGCATAGGGACTGGCCTTTCCTGAGGCCACCAGAGCGGGTCCCTGAGTTCCCCGTCGTAAGTCGAGAGCACCTGCCGCAACTCGAGCAAATCCAGGAGGTTCTCCCCTCCAGGCGAGATGAGGCCCATTTCTGCTGAGGCGTCTCCAGGATATTCTCCGAACCTCTGGAACCTCCAAAGGGTCCTTCACACCCTTGCTGCAACTCAAGAAGTTCCCCGACATACCGACTCCACCCGAGAGGAAACACGAGAGTCCCCCACATCCAGAGGAGCCCCGTTTCCGCTCCTAGCTCGAGAGGAGGGATCCTTTCCCTGCGTGTCGGAAAAGAATTCCCGGCGTTCCCGTCACATCTCAAGAGGAGGCGCTCTCCACAGGAAAGGCGAGAGGAACTCCAGGGTCGTGCCACCATTCCCAGAGTCAACCAGATGTCTCTGTCCATTCCAGGGAAGCCTGTTTCCCCGGCACTGCCTCGACTTTCAAACGAGGATCGACTGACACCACTGTGGCACGTGGGACATCACTGTGGGAAATCCTCGTGGGAAAGCCTGGTGCGAAAGCGTCGTGGGAAAGCGTCGTGGGAAAGCCTCGAGGGAAAGCCACAGATCCCTTGATCCTCTCGAAGGGAAGCTCAACACTGCTGCTACAGCTCGGAGGAAAGTGCACGTGCATGCCCCCCACTCGAGACGAGGACTGACTCCCCTGGGGAGACTCCAGAAGTACCCAAGATACAAGTCAGCAATGGAGAGGAATCCTCAGGTTTGGGCACAGACTCCACACAAGATCTTAGGTCCCGGCATCAACGGGAGAGGAATCCCCATAGGCCATGAGCAACTCGCATGGGGACTGGCCTTTCGTGAGGCCACAAGAGCGGGTCCATGATGTCCCCGTCGTAAGTCGAGAGCACCGGCTGCAACTCGAGAAAATCCAGGAGGTTCTCCTCTCCTGGCGAGATGAGGCCCATTTCCGCTGAGGCGTCTCGAGGCTAATCACACCTAAACTCTGGAACTTCCAAAGGGTCCTTCACACCCTTGCTGCAACTCAAGAACTTCCCCAACATGCCCGTCTCCACTCGACAGGAACCACGAGAGACCCGCCCACATCCAGAGGAGCCCCGTTTCCGCCTCCTTGCTAGAGAGGAGGGATACTTTCCTGCGTTGTCGGGAAAGAATTCCTGGATTTCCCATGGCATCTCAAGAGGAGGCCCTCTCCACAGGAATGGCGAGAGGAACTCCAGGTCGTGCCACCATTCCCAGAGTCCCCAGATGTCTCAGTCCATTCCAGGGAAACCTGTTTCCCTGCACTGCCTCGACGTTCAAGCGAGGATCGACTCACACCACGGTGGCCACGTGGGACAGCCCTGTGGGAAAGCCTGTGGGAAAGCCTCGTGGAAAAGCCTCGAGGGAAAGCCATAGATCCCTTGATCCACGGATGGGAAGCGTGACACTGCTGCTACAGCTCGGGGTGAGAGCGCACGTGCATGCCCCCCACTCGGGACGAGGACTGACTCCCCT
>NW_017206337.1:0-4924 GCF_001704415.2 Capra hircus | reverse complement strand
GGCTTTCCCAGGGCTGTCCCACGTGCCACCGTCGTGTGAGTCGTTCGGCTTGAAAGTCGAGAGTGCAGGGAAAACAGGTTTCCCTGGAATGGACTGAGACATCTGGGGGACTCTGGGAATGTGGCAGGACCTGGAGTTCCTCTCACCTTTCCTGTGGAGAGCGCCTCCTCTTGAGATGCGACGGGAACGCCGGGAATTCTTTCCCGGACACGCAGGGAAAGGATCCCTCCTCTCGAGCTAGGAGGCTGAAACGGGGCTCCTTTGGAAGTGGGCGGAACTCTCGTGCTTCCTCTCGAGTGGAGACGGGAATGTCGCGGACTTCTTGAGTTGCAGCAAGGGTGTGAAGGACCCTCTGGAAGTTCCAGAGGTTAGGTGTGATTAGCCTCGAGACGTCTAGCGTAAATGGGCCTCATCTCGCCTGGAGGGGAGAACCTCATCGGATTTCCTCGAGTTGCGGCAGGTGCTCTCGACTTACGACGGAGACCTCAGGGACCCGCTCTGGTGGCCTCAGGAAAGGCCAGTCCCCAGGCGAGTTGCTCGGGGGCCTCTCGGGGGCCTCTCGGGTTTCCTCTCCTTCGATGCTGGTGCCTAAGATCTTGTGTAGAGTCGGTGCCGGAACCTGAGCATTCCTCTCCAGTGTTGACATGGATTTGGGGTACTTCTGGAGTCTCCCCAGGGAGTCATTCCTCGTCCCCAGTGGGGGCATGCACGTTCACTTTCCTCCTGAGCTGTAGCAGCAGTGTCACGCTTCCCTTCACGTGGATCAAGGGATCTGTGGCTTTCCAAGGAGGCTTTCCCACGATGCTTTCCCACGAGGCTTTCCACAGGGTTGTCCCAAGTGCCACCGAGGTGTGAGTCGATCCTCGGCTTGAAAGTCAAGGCAGTGCAGGGAAAACAGGTTTCCCTGAAATGGACTGAGACATCTGGGGGACTCTGGGAATGGTGGAACGACCCTGGAGTTCCTCTTGCCTTTCCTGTGGAGAGCGGCTCCTCTTGAGATGCGATGGGAACGCCAGGAATTCTTTCCCCACCACGCAGGGAAAGGATCCCTCCTCTGGAGCTAGGAGGCGGAAACGGGGCTCCTCTGGATGTGGGCGGAACTCTCGTGCTTCCTCTCGATTGGAGACGGGTATGTCAGGGAACTTCTTGAGTTGCAGCAAGAGTGTGAAGGACCCTTTGGAAGTTCCAGAGGTTAGGTGTGACTAGCCTCGAGACGCCTCAGCGGAAATGGGCCTCATCTCGCCTGGAGGGGAGAACCTCCTGGATTTTCTCGAGTTGCGGCAGGTGCTCTCAACTTACGACGGGAACATCAGGGACCCGCTCTGGTGGCCTCAGGAAACGCCAGTCCCATACGAGTTGCTCGGGGCCTGTCCGGTTCTTCTCCCTTCGATGCCGGGGCCTAAGATCTTGTGTGGTGTGGGTGCCGGAATCTGAGGATTCCTCTCCAGTGCTGACATGGATCTTGGGGTACTTCTGGAGTCTCCCAGTGGAGTCAGTCCTCGTCTCCAGTGGGGGCATGCACATGCGATTTCCTCCCGAGCTGTAGCAGCAGTGTCGCGCTTCCATTCGCGTGGATCAAGGGATCTGTGACTTTCCCTCGAGGCTTTCCCACGAGGCTTTCCCACGAGGCTTTCCCAAGAGGCTTTCCACAGGGCTGTTCCACGTGCCACCGTGGTGTGAGTCGATCCTCGGCTTGAAAGTCGAGGCAGTGCAGGGAAAACAGGTTTCCCTGGAAAGGACTGAGACATCTGGGGGACTCTGGAAATGTGGCACGACCCTGGAGTTCCTCTCGCCTTTCCTGTGGAGAGCGCCTCCTCTTGAGATGCAAGGAAATGCCGGGAATTCTTTGCCGACCACGAGGGGAAGGATCCCTCCTCTCTAGCTAGGAGGCGGAAACGGGCTCCTCTGGATGAGGGCGGGACTCGTGATTCCTCTCGAGTGGAGACGGGTATGTCGGTGAATTTCTTGTGTTGCAGCAAGGGTGTGAAGGACCCTTTGGAAGTTCCAGAGGCCAGGTTGATTAGCCTCGAGACGTCCTCCGCGGAAATGGGCCTCATCTCGCCTGGAGGGGAGAACCTCCTGGATTTTCTCGAGTTGCAACAGATGCTCTCGACTTACGACGGGGACTCAGGGACCCGCTCTGGTGGCCTCAGGAAAGGCCAGTCCCCATGCGAGTTGCTCGTGGGCATCTCGGGATTCCTCTCCCGTCGATGCCGGGCCTAAGACCTTGTGTGGAATCGGTGCCGGAACCTGAGGATTCCTCTCCAGTGCTGACATGGATCTTGGGTACTTCTGGAGTCTCCCCGGGGAGTCAGTCCTCGTCTCGAGTGGGGGCATGCACGTGCGCTTTCCTCCCGAGCTGTAGCAGCAGTGTCACGCTTCATTTCGCGTGGATCAAGGGATCTGTGGCTTTCCCACGAGGCTTTCCCACAAGGCTTTCCCACAGGGCTGTCCCACGTGCCACCGTGGTGTGAGTCGATCCTCGGCTTGAAAGTCGAGGCAGTGCAGGAAAAACAGGTTTCCCTGGAATGGACTGAGACATCTGAGGGACTCTGGGAATGGTGGCACGACCCTGGAGTTCCTCTCGCCTTTCCTGTGGAGAGCGCCTCCTCTTGAGATGCGACGGGAACGCCGGGAATTCTTTCCCGACCACGCAGGGAAAGGATCCCTCCTCTGGAGCTAGGAGGCGGAAACGGGGCTCCTCTGGATGTGGGCGGGACTCTCGTGCTTCCTCTCCAGTGGCGACGGGTATGTCGGGAACTTCTTGAGTTGCAGCAAGGGTGTGATGGACCCTTTGGAAGTTCCAGAGGTTAGGTGTGATTAGCCTCTAGACGCCTCAGCGGAAATGAGCCTCATCTCGCCTGGAGGGGAGAACCTCCTGGATTTTCTCGAGTTGCGGCAGGTGCTCTCGACTTACGGCGGGGACCTCAGAGACCCGCTCTGGTGGCATCAGGAAAGGCCAGTCCCCAGGCGAGTTGTTCGGGGGCCTCTCCGGATTCCTCTCCCCGACGATGCCGGGCTTAAGACTTGTGTGTAGTCGGTGCCGGAACCTGAGGAATCCTCTCCAGTGCTGACTTGGATCTAGGGGTTCTTCTGGAGTCTCCCCAGGGGAGTAAGTACTTGTCTCGAGTGGGGGCATGCACGTTCGCTTTCCTCCCGAGCTCTAGCAGCAGAGTCACGCTTCCTTCACGAGGATCAAGGGATCTGTGGCTTTCCCTCGAGGCTTTCCCACTTGGCTTTCCCACGAGGCTTTCCCACAGGGCTGTCCCACGTGCCACGTGGTGTGAGTCGATCCTCGGCTTGAAACTCGACGCAGTGCAGGGAAAACAGGTTTCCCTGGAATGGACTGAGACATCTGGGGTATTCTGGGAATGGTGGCACGACCCTGGAGTTCCTCTCGCCTTTCCTGTGGAGAGCGCCTCCTCTTGAGATGCGACGGGAATGCTGGGAATTCTTTCCCGACCACGCAGGGAAAGGATCCCTTCTCTCGAGCTAAGATGCGGAAAACGGGGCTCCTCTGGATGTGGGCCGGACTCTCGTGTGTCCTCTGGAGTGGAGACGGGTTTGTCGGGGAACTTCTTGAGTTGCAGCAAGGGTGGGAAGGACCCTTTGGAAGTTCCAGAGGTTAGGTGTGATTAGCCTCGAGACGCCTCAGCGGAGATGGGCCTCATCACGCTTGGAGGGTAGAACCTCCTGGATTTTCTCGAGTTGCGGCAGGTGCTCTCACTTACGATAGGGACCTCAGGGACCCGCTCTGGTGCCTCAGGAAAGCCCAGTCCCCATGCGAGTTTCTCGGGGCCTCTTGGATTCCTCTCGGTCGATGCCTGGGCCTAAGATCTTGTGTGGAGTTGGTGCCGGAACCTGAGGATTCCTCTCCAGTGCTGACATGGATCTTGGGGTACTTCTGGAGTCTCCCCAGGGGAGTCAGTCCTCGTCTCGAGGAGGGCAATGAACGTGTGCTTTCCTCCCGAGCGGTAGCAGCAGTGTCACGCTTCCCTTCGCATGGATCAAGGGATCTGTGGCTTTCGCTTGAGGCTTTCCCATGAGGCTTTCCACAGGACTGTCCCACGTACCACCGTGGTGTGAGTCGATCCTCGGCTTGAAAGTGGAGGCAGTGCAGGAAAAACAGGTTTCCCTGGAATGGACTGGGACACCTGAGGGACTCTGGGAATGGTGGCACGACCCTGGAGTTCCTCTCGCCTTTCCTGTGGAGAGCGCCTTGAGATGCGACGGGAACGCCAGGAATTCGTTCCCGACCACGCAGGGAAAGGATCCCTTCCCTCGAGCTATGAGGAGCAAACGGGGCTCCTCTGTATGTGGACGGGAATCTCGTGCTTCCTCGAGTGGAGACGGGTATGGCCGGGGAACTTCTTGAGTTGGCAGTAAGGGTTTGAGGAACCTTTGGAAATTCCAGAGGTTAGGTGTGATTAGCCTCGAAATGCCTCAGGTGAAATGGGCCTCATCTTGCCTGGAGGGGAGAACCTCCTGTATTTTCTCGAGTTGCGGCAGGTGCTCTCGATTTACAACGGGGACCTCATTGACCCTCTCTGGTGGCCTGAGGAAAGGCCAGTCCTCATGCGAGTTGCTCCTGGCCTCTCGGGTTTCCTCTCCTTTCGATGCCCGGGCCTAAGACCTTGTGTGGAGTTTGGTGCCGGAACCTGAGGATTCCTCTCCAGTGCTGACATGGATCTTGGGGTACTTCTGGAGACTCCCCACGGGGTCAGTCCTTGTCTCGAGTGGTGGAATTCACGGTGCGCTTTCCTCCGAGCTGTAGCTGCAGTGTCACGGCTTCCCGTCGCGTGGATTAAGGGATCAGCGTCTTTCCCTCGAGGCTTTCCCACGAGGCTTTCCCACGAGGCTTACCCACAGGGCTGTCCCACGTGCACCCGTGGTGTGAGTGGATCCTCGGCTTTAAAAGTCGAGG
>NW_017206336.1:0-4924 GCF_001704415.2 Capra hircus | reverse complement strand
CCGAGGAGTCAAAAATCTTTATAATAGGACTGATTAAAAGTTTCATTTTTTGGGTCAATGCTTGCTGCTAAATTTCCATATCCTTTATTTTTAGATAGAGTTGGTATTATTAAAAAAACAAGTAGTAGACCTGGTATTAGCAACATTAGATCTTTGAGTTAAGTACCTTCTTTGTTATAACCCACTGCACCTTTGTTTTATAGAGATGTAACTTTAATGCTTTAAGGAAATGCAGATTAAAGAAAAACACTTCAGAGGGAAACAAAATTAACATTCATTAAGGAAGAGAGCCAAAAAGTGTTTAACAAGCCCTCTTGGCCAGAAGATAATGTAAATCACCCAGAGACCTTTTGTATACAAAATGATGTACAGAAAGAGTCTGGGGTGCGAACGCTACATAATTTTGTGTTACCCATTGAACTCCATGTTTTATCAAAAGTATAAAAGGCTTTATGAACAATAAAGGATGGGGCCAGTTTCTCGGACCAGTTTCTCGAACTAGTCTCTCGGCCTGGTTTCTTGAGACTCAGGCTCCCCCCGTGTCTTTTTCTCTCTTTCTTCTTCTCTCCCTTTCCTTCTCTCTGCTTTTTACTTTAACTTCAGGCTGAATCACCACCCAGGGGCGCGGAGGCTCGCCAGGTCTACTTACTTGCCTGGCTGTTAAGACCTGCACGAAAGGGAGCTTAAGGTGTGGCACCCTTAGATATTCAAGCAGGGGCTGGTGGCCCAACGTAGATGGTGAAAATTCCTTGTCTGGAATTTTATTGGCCTTCCACGTAAACCAAGCTATTCAGCCCTTTTCTCCAGTTAATCTTCTTACTACACTATAATTTCTTAATCTAATCTTACATTAATAAATAAAAAAGACTTTCCACGACAACGCCGTCCATCGTCGAATTCCCTGGATCCAGCGGGGCTGGACCCCGGCAGACTGAGATATCTGGGGGACTCTTGGAATGGTGGCACGACCCTGGAGTTCCTCCGCCTTTCCTGTGGAGAGCGCCTCCTCATGAGATGCGACGGGAACACCGGGAATTCTTTCCGAACATGCAGGGAAAGGATACCTGACCTCGAGGTATGAGGCGGAAACGGGGCTCCTCTGGATGTGGGCGGGATTCTCGTGCTTCCTCTCGAGTGGAGTCAGGTATGTCGGGGAACTTCTTCAGTTGCAGCAAGGGTGTGAAGGACCCTTTGGAAGTTCCAGATGTTAGGTATGGTTAGCTTCGAGACGCCTCAGAGGAAAAGGGCCTCATCTCGCCTGGAGGGGAGAACCTCCTGGATTTTCTCGAGTTGGGCAGGTGCTCTTGACTTACTACGGGGACCTCAGGGACCCGCTCTGGTGGCCTCAGGAAAGGCCAGTCCCCATGCGAGTTGCTCTGGGGGCCTCTCGGGATTCCTTTCCGTCGATGCCGGGGCCTAAGACCCTGTGTGGAGTCGGTGCCGAAACCTGAGGTTTCCTCTCCAGTGCTGACATGGATCTTGGGGTACTTCTGAGTCTCCAGGGGAGTTAGTCGTCGTCTTGTGTGGGCATGAACGTGCGCTTTCCTCCCGAGATGTAGCAGCAGTGCAACGCTTCCCTTCGCGTGGATCAAGGGATCTGTGCTTTCACTCGAGGCTTTCCCACGAGGCTTTCCCAGGAGGCTTTCCCACAGGGCTGTCCCACGTGCCACCGTGGTGTGAGTCGATCCTCGGCTTGAAAGTCGCGGCAATCGAGGAAAACAGATTTCCCTGGAATGGACTTAGACATCTGCAGGACTCTGGGAATGGTGGCAAGACCCAGGAGTTCCTCTCGCTTTTTCCTGTTGAGAGCGCCTCCTCTGGAGATGCGACGGGAAGGCCGGGAATTCTTTCCCGACCACGCAGGGAAAGGATCCCACCTCTCGAGCTATGCGGCGGAAACTGGGCTCCTCTGGATGTGGGCGGGACTCTCGTTCTTCTCTCCGACTGGAGATGGGTATGTCGAGGAACTTGTTGAGTTGCAGCAAGGGTGTGAAAGACCCTTTGGAAGTTCCAGAGGTTAGGTGAGATTAGCCTCGAGACGCCTCAGCGGAAATGGGCCTCATCTCGCTTGGAGGGGAGAACCTCCTGGATTTTCTCGAGTTGCAGCAGGTGCTCTCGACTTACGACGGGCCCCTTAGGGACACGCTCTGGTGGCCTCAGGAAAGGACAGTCCCCATGCGAGTTGCTCTGGGGCCTCTTGGGATTCCTCTCCCGTCGATGCCGGGGCCTAAGACCTTGTGTGGAGTCGGTGCCAGAACCTGAGGATTCCTCTCCAGTGCTGATATGGATCTTGGGGTACTTCTGGAGTGTCCCCACAGGGAGTCAGTCCTCGTCTCGAGTGGGGGCATGCACGTGCGCTTTCCTCCCGAGCTCTAGCAGCAGTGTCACGCTTCCCGTCGCGTGGATCAAGTGATCTTTGCCTTTCTCTTGAGGCTCTCCCACGAGGCTTTCCCAGGAGACTTTCCCCAGGGATGTCCCACGTGCCACCGTGGTGTGAGTCGATCCTCGGCTTGAAAGTCGCGGTAATCGAGGGAAAACAGTTTTCCCTGGAATGGACTGAGACATCTGCGGGACTCTGGGAATGGTGGCAAGACCCGGGAGTTCCTCTCGCCTTTCCTGTGGAGAGCACCTTTTTTGAGATGCGACGGGGAACGCCGGGAATTCTTTCCCGACCACGCAGGGAAAGGATCCCTCCTCTCGAGCTAGGAGGCGGAAACAGGGCTCCTCTGGATGTGGGCGGGAGTCTCGTGCTTCCTCTCGACTGGAGACGGGAATGTCGGGGAACTTCTTGAATTGCAGCAAGGGTGTGAAGGACCCTTTGGAAGTTCCAGAGGTTAGGTGTGATTAGCCTCGAGACGCCTCAGCAGAAATGGACCTCATCTCGCCTCGAGGGGACAACCTCCTGGATTGTTTCTAGTTGCGGCAGGTGCTCTCGTCTTACGACGGGGACCTCAGGGACCCGCTCTGGTGGCCTCAGGAAAGGCCAGTCCCATGCGAGTTGCTCGGGTCTCTCGGGATTTCTGCCGTCCATGCCGGGGCTTAAGACCTTGTGTGGTGTCGGAGCCGGAACGTAAGGATTCCTCTCTAGTGCTGGCATGGATCTTGGGGTACCTCTGCAGTCTCCCCAGGGGAGTCAGTCCTCGTCTCAAGTAGGGGGCATGCACCTGCGCTTTCCTCCCGAACTGCAGCAGCAGTGTCACGCTTCCCCCTCCCGTGGATCAAGGGATCAGTGGTTTCCCTCGGGGCTTTCCCATGAGGCTTTCACACGAGGCTTTCCCACAGGGCTGTCCCACGTGCCACCGTGGAGTCAGCCGATCCTCGGCTTGAAAGTCGAGGCAGTGCATGGAAAAACAGTTTTCCCTGCAATGGACTGAGGCATCTGGGGACTCTGGGAATGGTGGCATGACTCTGGAGTTCCTCTCGCCTTTCCTGTGGACAGCCCCTTCTCTTGAGATGGCACGGGAACGCCGGGAATTCTTTCCCGACCACGAAGGGAAAGGATCCGTCCAGTCGAGCTATGAGGCCGAAACGGGGCTCCTCTGGATGTGGGCGGGACTCTCGTGTTTCCTCTCGAGTGGAGACGGGTATGTCGGGGAACTTCTTGAGTTGCAGCATGGGTGTGAAGGAGCCTTTGGAAGTTCCAGAGGTTAGGTTTGATTAGCCTCGAGACGCCTCAGATGAAATGGGCCTCATCTCGCCTGTAGGGGAGAACCTCCTGGATTTTCTCGAGTTGCGGCAGGTGCTATCGACTTACGACAGGGACCTCAGGGACCCGCTCTGGTGACCTCAGGAAAGGCCAGTCCCCATGCGCGTTGCTCGGTGGTCTCTCGGGATTCCTCTCCCGTTGATTCTGGGGCCTAAGACCTTGTGTGGAGTCGGTGCCGGAACCTTCGGATTCCTCTGCAGTGCTGACATGGATCTTGGGGTACTTCTGGAGTCTCCCCAGAGGAGTCAGTCCTCGTCTCGTGTGGGGGAATGCACGTGCGATTTCCTCCCAAGCTGTAGCAGCAGTGTCATGCTTCCCTTCGCGAGGATCAAGGGATCTGTGGCTTTCCCTGGAGGCTTTCCCACGAGGCTTTCCCGAGGCTACGAGGCTTCCCACGAGGCTTTCCCACAGGGCTGTCCCACGTGCCAGCGTGGTGTGAGAGTCGATCTTCGGCTTGAAAGTGGAGGCAGGGCAGGGAAAACACGTTTCCCTGGAATGGACTGAGACATCTCGGGGACTCTGGAATGGTGGCACGACCCTGGAGTTCCTCTCGCCTTTCCTGTGGAGAGCGCCTCCTCTTGAGATGCGACGGGAACGTGGGGAATTCTCTCCCCACCACGCAGGGAAAGGATCCCTCCTCTCGAGCTAGGAGGCGGAAACGGGCTCCTCTGGATGTGGGCGGGACTCTCGTGCTTCCTCTCGAGTGGGAGACGGGTATGTCGGGGAACTTCTTGAGTTGCAGCAAGGGTGTGAAGGACCCTTTGGAAGTTCCAGATGTTAGATGTGATTAGCCCTCGAGACGCCTCAGCGGAAATGGGCCTCATCTCGCCTGGAGGGGAGAAACCTCCTGGATTTTCTCGAGTTGCGGCAGGTGCTCTCGACTTACGACGGGACCTCAGGGACCCCGCTCTGGTGGCATCAGGAAAGGCCAGTTCCCCAAGCGAGTTGCTCGGGGGCCTCTCGGGATTCATCTCCCGTCGATGCCGGGGCCTAAGACCTTGTGTGGAGTCAGTGCCGGAACCTGAGGATTCCTCTCCAGTGCTGACATGGATATGGGGTACTTCTGGAGTCTCCCAGGGGAGTCAGTCCTCGTCTCGAGTGGGGCATGCACGTGGGCTTTCCTCCCGAGCTGTAGCAGGCAGTGTCGCTCTTTCCCTTCTCGTGGATCAAGGCATCTGTGGCTTTCCTCCCGAGGCTTTCCACGAGGCTTTCCCACCA
>NW_017206335.1:0-4924 GCF_001704415.2 Capra hircus | reverse complement strand
TCCTGGATTTTCTCGAGTTGCAGCAGGTGCTCTCGACTTAAGACGGGGACCTCAGGGACCCCTCTGGTGGCCTCGGAAAAGGCCAGTCCCCATGCGAGTTGCTCGGGGGCCTCTCGGGATTCCTCTCCCATCGATGCCAGGGCCTAAGACCTTGTGTGGAGTCGGTGCTGGAACCTGAGGATTCCTCTCCAGTGCTGACATGGATCTTGGGGTACTTCTGGAGTCTCCCCAGGGGAGTCAGTCCTCGTCTCGAGTGGGGGCATGCACGTGGCTTTCTTCACGAGCTGTAGCAGAAGTGTCACCCTTCCCTTCGCGTGGATCAAGGATCTGTGGCTTTCCCTCGAGGCTTTCCCACGAGGGTTTCCCACGAGGCTTTCCCACAGGGCTGTCCCACGTGCCACCGTGGTGTGAGTCGATCCTCGGCTTGAAAGTCGAGGCAGTGCAGGGAAAACAGGTTTCCCTGGAATGGACGGAGACATCTGGGACTCTGGAAATGGTGGCACGACCCTGGAGTTCCTCTCGCCTTTCCTGTGGAGAGCGCCTCCTCTTGAGATGCGACGGGAACGCCGGGAATTCTTTCCCGACAACGTAGGGAAATGATCCCTCCTCTCGAGCTAGGAGGCGTAAACGGGGCTCCTCTGGATGTGGGCAGGACTCTCGTGCTTCCTCTCGAGTGGAGACGGGTATGTCGGGGAACTTGTTTGAGTTGCAACAATGGTGTGAAGGACCCTTTGGAAGTTCCAGAAGTTAGGTGTGATTAGCCTCGAGACGCCTCAGCGGAAATGGGCCTCATCTCGCCTGGAGGGGAGACCTCCTGGATTTCTCGAGTCGCGGCAGGTGCTCTCGACTTACAACGGGGACCTCAGGGACCCGCTCTGGTGGCCTCAGGAAAGGCCAGTCCCCATGCGAGTTGCTCGGGGGCCTCTCAGGATTCCTCTCCCGTCGATGCTGGGGCCTAAGATCTTGTGTGGAGTGGGTGCCGGAACCTGAGGATTCCTCTCCAGTGCTGACGTGGATCTTGGGGTACTTCTGGAGTCTCCCCAGGGGATCAGTCCTCGTCTCGAGTGGGGCATGCACGTACGCTTTCCTCCGGAGCTGTAGCAGCAGTGTCGCGCTTCCCTTCGCATGGATTAAAGGGATCTGTGGCTTTCCCTCGAGGCTTTCCCACGAGGCTTTCCAAAGAGGCTTTCCCACGAGGCTTTCCCACAGGGCTGTCCCACGTGCCACCGTAGTGTGTGTCAATCCTCGGCTTGAAAGCCGAAGCAGTGCAGGGAAAACAGGTTTCCCTGGAATGGACGGAGACATCTGGGGGACTCTGGGAATGGTGGCACGACCCTGGAGTTCCTCTCGCCTTTCCTGTGGAGAGTGCCTCCTCTTGAAATGTGACGGGAACGCCGGGAATTATTTTCCCGACCACGCAGGGAAAGGATCCCTCCTCTCGAGCTATGAGGCGGAAACGGGGATCCTCTGGATGTGGGCGGACTCGTGCTTCCTCTCGAGTGGAGACGGGTATGTCGGGGAACTTCTTGAGTTGCAGAAAGGGTGTGAAGGACCCTGTGGAAGTTCCAGAGTTAGGTGTGATTATCCTCGAGACGCCTCAGCGGAAATGGGCCTCATCTCGCCTGGAGGGAAGAACCTCCTGGATTTTCTCGAGTTGCGGCAGGTGCTCTCGACTTACGACGGGGACCTCAGGGACCCGCTTGGTGGCCTCAGGAAAGGCCAGTCCCCATGCGAGTTGCTCGGGGGCCTCTCGGGATTCCTCTCCCTTCGACCGGGGCCTAAGACCTTGTGTGGAGTCGGTGCCGGAACCTGAGATTCCTCTCCAGTGCTGACATGGATCTTGGGGTACTTCTGGAGTCTCCCCAGGGGAGTCAGTCCTCGTCCGAGTGGGGCATGCACGTGCGCTTCCTCCCGAGCTAAGCAGCAGTGTCACGCTTCCCTTCGCGTGATCAAGGGATCTGTGGCTTTCCCTCGAGGCTTTCCCACGAGGCTTCCCACAGGGCTGTCCCACGTGCCACCGTGGTGTGAGTCGATCCTCGGCTTGAAAGTCGAGGCAGTGCAGGGAAAACAGGTTTCCCTGAAATGGACTGAGACATCTGGGGGACTCTGGGAATGCTGGCAAGACCCTGGAGTTCCTCTCGCCTTTCCTGTGGAGAGCGCCTCCGCTTGAGATCGACGGAAGCCGGAATTCTTTCCCGACCACGCAGGGAAGGATCCCTCCTCTCGATCTAGGAGGGGAAACGGGTCTCCTCTGGATGTGGCGGGACTCTCGGCTTCCTCTCGAGTGGAGACGGGTATGTCAGGAAATTCTTGAGTTGCAGCAAGGGTGTGAAGTAACCTTTGGAAGTTCCAGAGGTTAGGTGTGATTTGCCTCGAGACGCCTCAGCGGAAATGGGCCTCATCTCGCCTGGAGGGGAGAACCTCCTGGATTTTCTCGAGTTGTGGCAGGTGCTCTCGACTTACGCCGGGGACCTCAGGGACCCGCTCTGGTGGCCTCAGGAAAGGCCAGTCCCCATGCGAGTTGCATGGGGGCCGCTCGGGATTCCTCTCCCGACGATGCCGGGGCCTAAGATCTTGTGTGGAGTGGGTGGCAGAACCTGAGGATTCCTCTTCAGTGCTGACATGGATCTTGGGATACTTCTGGAGTCTCCCCAGGGGAGTCAGTCCTCGTCACGAGTGGGGCATTCACGTGCGCTTTCCTCCCGAGGTGTAGCAGCAGTGTCACGCTTCCCTTCGCGTGGATCAAGGGATCTGTGGCTTTCCCTCGGCTTTCCCACCAGGATTTCACACAGGGCTGTCCCACGTGCCACCATGGTGTGAGTCGATCCTCGGCTTGAACGTCGAGGCAGTGCAGGGAAAACAGGTTTCCCTGGAATGGACTGAGACATCTAGGGGACTCTGGGAATGATGGCACGACCCTGGAGTTCCTCTCGCCATTCCTGTGGAGAGGGCCTCCTCTTGACATGCCATGGGAAATCCAGGAATTCTTTCCCGACAACGCAGGGAAAGTATCCCTCCTCTCTACCAAGGAGGCGGAAACGGGGCTCCTCTGGATGTGGGCGGGACTCTCGTGGTTCCTGTCGAGTGGAGACGGGCATGTTGGGAAGTTCTTGAGTTGCAGCAAGGGTGTGAAGGACCCTTTGGAAGTTCCAGAGTTTAGGTGTGATTAGCCTCGAGACGCCTCAGCGGAAATGGGCCTCATCTCGCCAGGAGAGGAGAACCTCCTGGATTTTCTCGAGTTGCGGCAGGTGCTCTCGACTTACGACGGGACATCATGGACCCACTCTTGTGGCCTCACGAAAGGCCAGTCCCCATGCGAGTTGCTCATGGGCCTATCGGGATTCCTCTCCCGTTGATGCCGGGACCTAAGATCTTGTGTGGAGTCTGTGCCAAAACCTGAGGATTCCTCTCCATTGCTGACATGTATCTTGGGGTACTTCTGGAGTCTCCCCAGGGGATTCAGTCCTCGTCTCAAGTGGGGCATGCACGTGCACTTTCCTCCGAGCTGTAGCAGCAGTGTTGAGCTTCCCTTCGAGAGGATCAAGGGATCTGTGGCTTTCCCTCGAGGCTTTCCCACGACACTTTCCCACGACGCTTTCGCACCAGGCTTTCCCACGAGGATTTCCCACAGTGATGTCCCACGTGCCACAGTGGTGTCAGTCGATCCTCGGTTTGAAAGTCGAGGCAGTGCCTGGGAAACAGGCTTCCCTGGAATGGACTGAGACATCTGGGGGACTCTAGGAATGGTGGCACGACCCTGGATTTCCTCTCGCCTTTCCTGTGTAAAGCGCCCCCTCTTGAGATGTGACGGGAACGCCGGGAATTCTTTTCCGAACACGCAGGGAAAGGATCCCTCCTGTCGGGCTAGGAGGAGGAAAAGGGCTCCTCTGGATGTAGGCGGGACTCTCGTGCTCCCTCTCGAGTGGAGACGGGAATCTCGCGGAACTTTTGATTTGGAGCAAGGGTGTGAAGGACCCTTTGGAAGTTCCAGAGTTTAGGTGAGAATAGCCTCGAGACGCCTCAGCGGAAATGGGCCTCATCTCGCCTGGAGGGGAGAACCTCCTGGATTTTCTCGAGTTGCAGCAGGTGCTCTCGACTTAAGACGGGGACCTCAGGGACCCGCTCTGGTGGCCTCGGGAAAGGCCAGTCCCCATGCGAGTTGCTCGGGGGCCTCTCGGGATTCCTCTCCCATCGATGCCAGGGCCTAAGACCTTGTGTGGAGTCGGTGCCGGAACCTGAGGATTCCTCTCCAGTGCTGACATGGATCTTGGGGTACTTCTGGAGTCTCCCCAGGGGAGTCAGTCCTCGTCTCGAGTGGGGGCATGCACGTGGGCTTTCTTCACGAGCTGTAGCAGAAGTGTCACCTTCCCTTCGCGTGGATCAACGGATCTGTGGCTTTCCCTCGAGGCTTTCCCACGAGGGTTTCCCACGAGGCTTTCCCACAGGGCTGTCCCACGTGCCACCGTGGTGTGAGTCGATCCTCGGCTTGAAAGTCGAGGCAGTGCAGGGAAAACAGGTTTCCCTGGAATGGACGGAGACATCTGGTTGACTCTGGAAATGGTGGCACGACCCTGGAGTTCCTCTCGCCTTTCCTGTGGAGAGCGCCTCCTCTTGAGATGCGACGGGAACGCCGGGAATTCTTTCCCGACACGTAGGGAAATGATCCCTCCTCTCGAGCTAGGAGGCGTAAAACGGGGCTCCTCTGGATGTGGGCAGGACTCTCGCTTCCTCTCGAGTGGAGACGGGTATGTCGGGGAACTTGTTGAGTTGCAGCAATGGTGTGAAGGACCCTTTGGAAGTTCCAGAGTTTAGGTGTGATTAGCTCGAGACGCCTCAGCGGAAATGGCCTCAACTCGCCTGGAGGGGAGCACCTCCTGGATTTTCTCGAGTCGCGGCAGGTGCTCTCGTCTTACAACGGGACCTC
>NW_017206334.1:0-4924 GCF_001704415.2 Capra hircus | reverse complement strand
AAAACAGGTTTCCCTGGAATGGACTGAGACATCTGGGGACTCTGGGAATGGTGGCACGACCCTGGAGTTCCTCGCCTTTCCTGTGGAGAGGGCCTCCTCTTGAGATGCGAGGGAACGCCGGAATTCTTTCCCCGACACGCAGGGACAGGATCATTCTCTCGAGCAAGAGTAGGAAACGGGGGCTCCTCTGGATGTGGGCAGGCTCTCGTGCTTCCTCTCGAGTGGAGACGGTATGTCAGGGAACTTCTTGAGTTGCAGAAGGGTGTGAAGGACCCTTTGGAAGTTCCAGATGTTAGGTGTGATTAGCCTCGAGACGCCTGAGCGGAAATGGGCCTCATCTCGCCTGGAGGGGAGAACCTCCTGGATTTTCTCGAGTTGCGGCAGTGCTCTCGACTTAACGGGGACCTCAGGGACCCGCTCTGGTGGCCTCAGGAAAGGCCAATCCCCATGAGAGTTGCTTCGGGGCCTCTCGGGATTCCTCTCCCCTCGATGCAGGGGCCTAAGATCTTGTGTGGAGTCGGTGCCGGAACCTGAGCATTCCTTCCAGTGCTGACATGGATCTTGGGGTACTTCTGGAGTCTCCCCAGGGGAGTCAGTCCTCGTCTCGAGTGGGGGCATGCACGTGCGCTTTCCTCCCGAGTGTAGCAGCAGTGTCACACTTCCCTTCGCGTGGATCAAGGATCTGGGCTTTCCTCGAGGCTTTCCTGAGGCTTTCCCACGAGGCTTTCCACAGGGCTGTCCACGTGCCACCGTGTGTGAGTCGATCCTCGCTTGAAAGTCGAGGCAGTGCAGGGAAAACAGGTTCCCCTGGAATGGACTGAGACATCTGGGGGACTCTGGGAATGGTGGCACGACCCTGGAGTTCCTCTCGCCTTTCCTGTGGAGAGCGCCTCCTCTTGAGATGCGACGAAACGCCGGAATTCTTTCCCGACCACGCAGGGAATGGATCCTCCTCTCGAGCTAGAGGAGGAAACGGGGCTCCTCTGGATGTGGGGGACTCTCGTGCTTCCTCTCGAGTGGAGACGGGTATGTCGGGGAACTTCTTGAGTTGCAGCAAGGGTGTGAAGGACCCTTTGGAAGTTCCAGAGGTTAGGTGTGATTAGCCGAGACGCCTCAGCGGAAATGGGCCTCATCTCGCCTGGAGGGGAGAACCTCCTGGATTTTCTCGAGTTGCGGCAGGTGCTCTCGACTTAACGGGGACCTCAGGGACCCGCTCTGGTGGCCTCAGGAAAGGCCAGTCCCCATGCGAGTTGTTCGGGGCCTCTCGGGATTCCTCTCCTTTCGATGCTGGGGCCTAAGACCTTGTGTGGAGTCGGTGCCGGAACCTGAGGATTCCTCTCCAGTGCTGACATGGATCTTGGGGTACTTCTGGAGTCTCCCCAGGGGAGTCAGTCCTCGTCTCGAGTGGGGGCAATGCACGTGCGCTTTCCTCCGGAGCTGTAGCAGCAGTGTCGGCTTCCTTCGCGTGGATCAAGGGATCTGTGGCTTTCCCTCGAGGCTTTCCCACGAGGCTTTCCCAGGGTTGTCCACGTGCCACCGTGGTGTGAGTCGATCCTCATCTTGAAAGTCGAGGCAGTGCAGGAGAAACAGGTTTCCCTGGAATGGACTGAGACATCTGGGGACTCTGGGAATGGTGGCACGACCCCTGGAGTTCCTCTCGCCTTTCTGTGAAGAGCGCCTCCTCTTGAGATGCGACGGTAACGCCGGGAATTCTTTCCAGACCACGCAGTGAAAGGATCCCACCTCTCGAGCTAGGAGGCGGAAACGGGGCTCCTCTGGATGTGGGCGGGACTCTCGTGCTTCCTCTCGAGTGGATACGGGAATGTTGGGGAACTTCTTGAGTTGCAGCAAGGGAGTGAAGGACCCTTTTGAAGTTCGAGATGTTAGCTGTAATAAGCCGTGAGACGCCTCAGTGGAAATTGGCCTCATCTCGCCTAGAGGGTAGAACCTCCTGGATTTTCTCGAGTTGCAGGCAGGTGCTCTCGACTTACGACGGGGAGCTCAGGGACTCGCTCTGGTGGCCTCAGGAAAGGCCAGTCCCCATGAGAGTTGCTCGGGGCCTCTCGGGATTCCTCTCCGTCGATGCCGGGGCCTAAGACCTTGTGTGGATTCGGGGCCGGAACTTAGGATTCCTCTCCAGTGCCGACATGATCTTGGGGTTCTTCTGGGTCTCCCCAGGGGAGTCAGTCCTCGTCTAGAGTGGGGGCATGCACCTGCGCTTTCCTCCCGAGCTGTAGCAGCAGTGCCACGCTTTACTTCGTGTGGATCAAGGATCTGTGGCTTTCCTCGAGGCTTTCCCACGAGGCTTTCCCACAAGTCTTTCCCACGAGTCCAGGGTCGTGAAACCATTCCAGAGTCCCCAGATGTCTCAGTCCATTCCAGGGAAACCTGTTTTCCCTGCACTGCCTCGACTTTCAAGCCGAGGATGGACTCACACCACGGTGGCACGTGGGACAGCCCTGTGGGAAAGCCTCGTGGGAAAAGCCTCCTGGGAAAGCCTCGATGGAAAGCCACAGATCCCTTGATCCACGCGAATGGAAGCGCCACACTGCTGCCAAACTCGGGAGGAAAGCGCACGTGCATGCCCCACTCGAGATGAGGACTGACTGCCCGGGGGAGACTCCAGAAGTACCCCAAGATCCATGTCAGCACTGGAGAGGAATCCTCAGGTTCCGGCACCGAATCCACACAAGGTCTTAGGCCCGGCATCGAAGGGAGAGGAATCCCGAGAGGCCCACAAGCAACTCGCATGGGGTCTGGCCTTTCCTGAGGCCACCAGAACGGGTCCCTGAGGTCCCCGTTGTAAGTTGAGAGCACCTGCCGCAACTCGAAAAAATCCTGGAGGTTATCCCTCCAGGCGAGATCAGGCCTATTTCTGCTGAGGTCTCTCGAGGCTAATCACATCTAACATCTGGAACTTCCAAAGGGTCCTTCACACCCTTGCTGCAATTCAAGAAATTCCCCGAAATACCCGTCTCCACTCGAGAGGAAGCACGAGAGTCCCGCCCACATCCAGAGAAGCCCCGTTTCCCCTCCTAGCTCGAGCGGAGGGATCCTTTCCCTGCGCTGTTCGGGAAAGAATTCCCGGCGTTCCCATCGCATCTCAAGAGGAGGCGCTCTCCACAGGAAAAGGCGAGAGGAAATCCAGGGTCGTTCCACCATTCCCAGAGTCTCCCAGATGTCTCAGTCCATTCCCAGGGAAACCTGTTTTACCTGCATTGCCTCGACTTTCAAGCCATGATCGACTCACACCACCGTGGCACGTGGGACAGCCCTGCGGAACAGGCCCTGTGGGAAAGCCTCGTGGGAAAGCCACAGATCACCTTGATCCACGCGTAGGGAAAGCGTGACCACGCTGCTGCACCTCGGGAGAAAAGCGCACCGTGCATTCCCCCTCTCGAGACGAGGACTGACTCCCCTGGGGAGACTCCAGAAGTACCCAAAGATCCATGTCAGCACTGGAGAGGTATCCTCAGGTTCGGCACCGAATCCACACAAGATCTTAGGCCACGGCATCGACTGGAGAGGAATCCTGAGAGGCCCCCGAGCAACTCTCATGGGGACTGGCCTTCCCTGAGGCCACCAGAGCGGATCCCTGAGGTCCCCGTCGTAAGTCGAGAGCACCTGCCGCAACTCGAGAAAATCCAGGAGGTTCTCCCTCCAGGCGAGATGAGGCCCATTTTTGCTGAGGTGTCTCCAGGCAAATCACACCTAACCTCTGGAAATTCCAAAGGGTCCTTCACACCCTTGCTGGAACTCAAGAAGTTCCCCGACATACCGTCTCCACTCGAGAGGAAGCACGAGAGTTCCGCCCACATAAAGAGGAGCTCCCGTTTCCACCTAGCTCGAGAGAGATGGATCCATTCCCTGCGTGGTTGGGAAAGAATTCCCGGAGTTCCCGTCCCATCTCAAGAGGAGGAGATCTCCACAGGAAAGGCGAGAGGAACTCCAGGGTCGTGCCACCATTCCCAGAGTTCCCCAGATGTCCCAGTCCATTCCAGGGAAACCTGTTTTCCCTGCACTGCCTCCGCTTTCAAGCCGAGGATCGACTCACTACATGGTGGCACGTGGACAGCCCTGTTTGAAAGCCTCGTGGGAAAGCCTCTTGGGAAAGCCTCGATGGAAAGCCACAGATCCCTTGATCCACGCGAATGGAAGCGCCACTGCTGCCACACTCGGGAGGAAAGCGCACGTGCATGCCCCCACTCGAGATGAGGACTGACTCCCCGGGGGAGACTCCAGAAGCACCCCAAGATCCATGTCAGCACGGGAGAGGAATCCTCAGGTTCCGGCACCAAATACACAAGGTCTTAGGCCCCGCATCGAAGGAGAGGAATCCGAGAGGTCCCCGAGCAACTCCCATGGGGTCTGGCCTTTCCTGAGGCCACCAGAGCGGGTCCTGAGGTCCCCGTCGTAAGTCGAGAGCACCTGCCGCAACTCGAGAAAATCCACGAGGTTCTCCCCTCCAGGCGACATGAGGCCCATTTCCACTGAGGCGTCTCGAGGCTAATCACATCTAACATCTGGAACATCCAAAGGGTCTTTCACACCCTTGCTGCAACTCAAGAAGTTCCCCGACATACCCGTCTCCACTCGAGAGGAAGCATGAGAGTTCTGCCCACATCCAGAGGAGCCCCGTTTCCGCCTCAGCTCGAGAGGAGGGATCCTTTCCCTGCGTGGTCGGAAAGATTCCCGTGTTCCCGTCGCAGGTGTGATCCTTTGAGTTCCAGAGTTTAGAGTGATTAGGCCTCGGAGACGCCTCAGTGGAAATGGGCCTCATGTCGCCTGGAGGGGAGAACCTCGTGATTTTCTCGAGTTGCGGCAGGTGCTCTCGACTTACGACGGGGACCTCAGGACCCCGCTCTGGTGGCCTCAGGAAAGGCCAGTCCCCATGGAGTTGCTCGGGACCTCTCGGTTCCTCTCC